>NC_057795.1:450386264-450574255 GCF_018294505.1 Triticum aestivum | reverse complement strand
GTGCCCGTGGAGGGGTGGTTGAATAGGACCCCGTGGTGTGGAGGGCTAGATGAACAGTAGACGGTGGAGGGGTGCCTGTGGAAGGGTGGTTGAACAGTAGCCGGTGGTGTAGCGCGCAGTGGAGGCTGGATGAACAGGATCCCGTGGAGGCTGGAGGAGGTCGACGGTAGCCCGTGGAGGCTGGAGGAGGTCGAATATGGAGATGAACAGTATCCCGTGGAGTCCCGTTTTGCGGTACGCCACACCCCTCCCGATGAACAGGACCCCCGTTTCGACCGTAGCGCTCCAACACAAGTCCGTTTCGTCCGTTTTGCGGTACGCCACACCCCTCCCAATCAACAGGACCCGCGTTTTGACCGTAGGAGGTCCGTTTCGTCTGTTTTGCGGTACGCCACACCGCTCCCGATCAACAGGACCCCCGTTTCGACCGTAGGAGGTCTGTTTCCTCCGTTTTGCGGTATGCCAGACCCCTCCCGAGGAACATGATCCTGTTTCGAACGTGGCCGGTCGAACACAAGGCCGTTTCCTCCGTTCTGTAGTACGCCAGGCCTCGTTTCCATCGCCTCTTCCGTCCAGGCCCTCCCGATGAACACGACCACACATTTCGTTCCGACCCAGCCGGTTGGCTCCCACGCGTTCCGTTGCCTCCCGATGAACACGACGCATTCTGTTGCCTCCCCATGAACACGACACATTCCGTTGCCTCCCCATGAACACGACGCATTCCGTTGCCTCCCCATGAACACGACGACGACGCTGTTTCTCTGTTCCGACACAGCCATGTACACGAGCCTTGGCCGTACGTATGCGCGAGTAGGCATTCGAGACCCTGCCCGTATGTACGTACATGGCCGTATTTTCTTTCTTGCACCCTGGCCGCTGTAAGTACGTGTACATGCTCCGTGCGTGCCTCTACTACGACACGTGCGCGCCTCTACTACGACACGTGCGCGCCTCTACATCGACCAGTATGTATGTACACGTTCGCGACAGAATGACAATGCTACATACGCTTCGACTAGGTGGGTCCCGACTGTCAGGCACTTCCTTGCCTACGAAGATGTAGCTGGTGGGTCCCAGCAGTCAGGGGGGCGAATCGTTTTTTTGCCCGGACGCACTTCCTTGCGTGCGAAGGTGTAGCTGCTGTGTCCCAGCAGTCAGGGGGGCGAATCGTTTATTTATTTTTTGCCCGGACGCACTTCCTTGCGTGCAAAGGTGTAGCTGGTGGGTCCCAGCAGTCGGGGGGTGAATCGTTTTTTTCCGGACGCACTTCCTTGCGTGCGAAGATGTAGCTGGTGGGTCTCAGCAGTCAGGGGGGCGAATTGTTTTTTTTTCTCGGACACACTTCCTTGCGTGCGAAGATGTAGCTCATGGGTCCTAGCAGTCAGGTGCCGAATCATTTTTTTCATGAAATACGATGGCCCGTCCGGTGGGTCCCCGCTGTCAGGTGGAGGAATAATTATTTTGCGCGTAATAAGGAGGCATTTCCTTGTGGCTGCCGTGGACCCAGCTGTCAGCCTCTCCACGTACAGTCCACGTCCGATGGAAGTCGTTCCTTGACCACGTTGACCACGCCGCGCCGAGAGCACCACGGCGGTGGACGACGGTGAGGCCTAGGAAGGGGACGACGCGGAGCCGGGGAAGATGCGGCAGTGGATGCACACGCGGAGAGGAGTATGCGGGTTCACTGGTTCGGCTGCGCTACCGTCGCCGCAGAATAAAAGGGGGTGTGGGTGAGTGGAGGGATGGCCTGGCCAGCGGTGGGAGTAGTAGGGGGCGGTGAGGCCTCCGTGGCAGCACAGCCGGCCACGGGAGGCAGGAGCAGGCGGCACGACCGGCGCTGCTTTGGGCGGCTGGAGCAAGAAGACTAGAGGTTGAAGAAGCACGACGGCCATTGGGCGGACATCGTACGGTCACTGCAGCTAGAATCGTTTATATTGACTAAGTTGACAAAGCCCTTGGTATGTCAACTTAGTAGGCCCACAGGTCAGCTTCCGAAACGGTGCTACCTAGATGTCAGGGGGAGGAATCATTTTTTGGGCGGGTGAAGCTAGAATATCAAAGATTGAAGAAGAAGAACGGCATCCGTTGGATGGACATCCAACGGCCACTGCTGCTAGAACCGTGTGTTGACTATAAGTTGACAATGCCTTGCATATGCGTCAACTCTATTTTTTTAGGGGACGCATCAACTTAGTAAGGCTAGAAGTGTGTGGCAGAGAACTTATAGCCCATTTGAGATTTGTAAGAATGTGTAGCCCATTTTTGAATTCTAGTGGAATTTACTACAGCCCATTTACAGTTTGTTAAAAGTACAACCCATTTCAACCAACCGTTCAAAACAGAATTCAATAAAATTTCCCACATTTTGATGGGATCTGAAATATTTTTATCCCGAAATTTCTAGTCAGCTTATATACAATTTCAATATAAATTTATATTATGTAAAAATCCAACGAAACATTGCGCTCGCAACAATTAATAAATTAAAATTTTCAATATCCAAAAATAATATTTTATAAAGTAATCACGTGTTTGGTGTATTTTTTTATAGTTACTGCCAGTTTTTATAATTACATCCCATTTATTATTTCTTAAAGCCCATTTTCTTGTTAAGCCTAATGCATCCCTCCTAGGAAAGATTTGCAGCCCAGCGGGGCAGAGAATAACAACCTGACCTTGCCTGGGTATTCCTAAAAAAAGTATAGCTGGGCTAGCCATTTTTAGCTTGAAAAAAATTAATATCTGGCCTGGGCTAGACGGGCCACAACCCACCCAGTTAATACCTGCATCGATGTTTTCGTTGTTGTTCAGAGGAGAAAAATTAATATCTGGGCTAAACATGGAAAAACTCTGCAGTGCTCACACCTCAAAAACACAAATACTGCTCGAGCTGCTTGGTCCCAGCTGTCGGCCGCTTCTTGTGCAATTCTCTCGTTTATTGACTATGCCCTCCTTTCCGGTTTATAGTGCTCAATTCAAAAATCTCACCAATCAAGGTAGATGGCGAGTGGTGGAATACTTTTTGTAGTTTTGCAAAAGCACCTAATTAATGCTCTTGTTATTCTCAAAAAATTATGTTTATCAATGCATTAATTGCAATGCATGCATGCATAAAGTACATGCATTGGTTAATTTTCTCTTAATACTTGCATGCAATGATTTAATGCACCTTGGAATCTGAATATGTGATGTAAAACAACCAAATTGAGCCTTACAAAATGGAAAAACTAAAATTTTGAGATAAGCCCTATAAACTAGAAAGGAGGGAGTACATAGGTTGACAATGGTGTGGGACCGTGATGTCAGGAAACCAGGAGGCAGAGGACATCACCGGCTCAGCCGAGGCCCCACCTTGCCGGCAATGTGGGGGAGGATTTCCACTGCTCCGCTGAGGCGCCGCCCGCCGGCAACGAGACAGAGGACATTGCCGGCTCCGCCGAGGCCCCGCCCCACTGCCAACGAGGCCGCGCCACATAGAAAACGAGGAAGAGTAGAACACGGTAGGTCGCCGCCGCTCAGGTCCAAGTAAGGCCACCGCTGATAACCTCCGGTTGAAGCCAAGCTAGGCGGGTTGACCATTGAAGGCCAGTTAGCTTCTTGGCAGCGACGTGGAGTCGGAGAGCTGCGCTGGAGAAGAACGCTGCTTCTACTTAACTGCTGGTGCAGTTGGCTGACTGACACGTGGGCCCAATAGGCCACATGTCAGTTACGCAACTGCACATGCAGTTAAGTCACTGAAGCTTTTGTTCGGCTCAGCGGGACACAGGTGGGTAGCTTCGGTTAATTAATTATACCTCCAGCGCACCCCTTTTTAGTTGAAGAATGTATGAAATGTAATAAAATCCGGCATGTTTATATGAAATCCGACCGTGTATGAATGAATTTATTTCGATTAGTTCAAATTCATGTATCACTGGCATTGGGTGAACATGCAAAACAATACGTACTAGCATTATTGCCAGGGTGGTCACCTCGTTTGCAGCAGTTTCACATGTACTCCCTCCGGTCCTTTCTAGTCTGCATACAAGTTTTGTCTGCAGTCAAAGTATCTCTACTTTGACCAATCTTGGACAAAAAATTATGCACTTTCACAATGTGCAAAGTAAAAACGAACAGAAGGAGTACAAAGAGTTTGAGCAGATTTTTAGCGTTTCTGTATATTGCAATCAAACACACAGGCCTGGCAATTCATAGAGAACATTCAAAACAATCGATGATTATGCATCTCAGCGACTCACATGTCAGAGGCAATATTTACTTTACAACTAAATAATAAAGAAAAAATTGATCGATGCTGCTGATAGCAAAGGGCGTCCCATTCGAAAATATCAAACGCATGTCTTGCTAAAATCAATGAGCAAAATTTGACAAGGTTTTCCAATTCGAAAATATCAAATGCCTACGATTGTGGAATGGGTAGGGTTTGCCATCAATTCGGACATTGACATGGCACCTCGTGCTAAATAAACCAGCTGTTCTTTTTGTGCAGTTCCACCAAAATCAACCAAATTCGCGCGTAGCTTGTATGATTTCGCCCTTATATGTTGCAACACCTTGAACTTATCGGCACCTCCTTTCTTGTGGTGGAAATGAATGATTCGATGTATTCATGAACATTTTGTGCAGTTCCCATTGAAATCAAGCTGAGCACCCCTGTTTGCACAAATACAAAAAAGTGATTAGTATAAAGAAAATTGTACTATGAATTGACAGTTTCAACAGGCACATACATGGTCCATGTAGAGCACACTTTTAGAAAAACGAAACTCACCAGAAAGAATCCTAGAACATTGTACTCGCGCGTCATGATAACCCACAAGTGTAGGGGATCACAACAACTTTCGAGGGTGAAGTACAACCCAAATTTATTGATTCGACACAAGGGGAGCCAAAGAATATTCTTGAGTATTAGCAGTTGAGTTGTCAATTCAACCACACCTGGATAACTTAATATCTGCAGCAAAGTATTCAGTAGCAAAGTAGTATGATAGTAATGGTAACAGTGGCAAAGGTAAAGATAAATGTTTTTGGGTTTTTGTAGTAGTTGTAACAATAGCAACAGAAAAGTAAATAAGCGGATAACAATATATGAAAATCTCGTAGGCAATGGATCAATGATGGATAATTATGCCGGATGCGATTCCTCATGTAATAGCTATAACATAGGGTGACACAGAACTAGCTCCAGTTCATCAATGTAATGTAGGCATGTATTCCGTAAATAGTCATACGTGCTTATGGAAAAGAACTTGCATGACATCTTTTGTCCTACCCCCCAGTTGCAGCGGGGTCCTAGTGGAAACTAAGGGATATTAAGGCCTCCTTTTAATAGAGAACCGGACCAAAGCATTAACACATAGTGAATACATGAACTCCTCAAACTACGGTCATCATCGAGAAGTATCCCGATTATTGTCACTTTGGGGTTGTCAGATCATAACACATAATAGGTGACTATAGACTTGCAAGATAGGATCAAGAACACACGTATATTCATGAAAACATAATAGGTTCAGATCTGAAATCATGGCACTCAGGCCCTAGTGACAAGCATTAAGCATAGCAAAGTCATAGCAACATTAATCTCAGAACACAGTGGATACTAGGGATCAAACCCTAACAAAACTAACTTGATTACATGGTAAATCTCATCCAACCCATCACCGTCCATCAAGCCTACGGTGGAATTACTCACGCACAGCGGTGAGCATCATGAAATTGGTGATGGAGGATGGTTGATGATGACGACGGCGACGAATCCCCCTCTCCGGAGCCCCGAACGGACTCCAGATCAGCCCTCCCAAGAGAGATTAGGGCTTGGCGGCGGCTCCGTGTCGTAAAACATGATGAAACTTTCTCTCTGATTTTTTTCTCCGCGAGACGGAATATATGGAGTTGGAGTTGAGGTCGGTAGAGCTCCAAGGGGCCCACGAGATAGGGGGGTGCGCCCTAGGGGGGGGGGGCTCCCCCTGTCTCATGGACAGGCCCTGGCCCCCCGGACGTATTTCTTTCGCCCAAAAATTCTTATTAATTCCAAAAAGTACCTCCGTGGATTTTCAGGACATTCCGAGAACTTATCTTTTCTACACATAAAACAACATCATGGCAGTTCTGCTGAAAACAATGTCAGTCCAGGTTAGTTTCATTCAAATCATGCAAGTTAGAGTCCAAAATAAGGGCAAAAGTGTTTGGAAAAGTAGATACATTGGAGACGTATCACATCACAACAAAAAATGGAGATTTGTCAGTCCTTCTGAGCTAAAGTTAGTTTGGTCTTGTGGGGAGTAATGTAACCATCCTTCAACTGCTCCTTTTGATGAGAAGATAGACAGGGCTTATTCATCCTGGCATAATCGGAACTAGTCACTTCATGTACTCCATATTCTTCTTCAGAGGAAGATGATCCTATTGTGCAAAGACAAGAGGACTACTAAATGCTAGCATCCCTGTTTGCTCGAAAAAAAGGGAAGGAAATATTAAAAAAAACATAGATGAAGCACTTCTCAAGGACAATACCACTTTTTCATGACAGTATCTAAACAGTAGCACAACACCAATAGAGATGACAAAGCTCAATCATATGGATGAAATCAGTGGGCGAGTACCAACCTTTGTTAGGAGGCTTATTGTGTAGAGCATACATATGAAGCACTTCTGCGGAACCATCTGTTGCTATCTACGGTGGTGGCCATGCTTACTATATACTCCTCGATTAGTTTAATGTTTCCAACTTCTTCTTGTGCAGTTCCACTAAAATATATGGTATCTTCAAAGAAGATCCCTGTTTGCACAAGTAGAGATAATTACGTATTACATTAAGAGTGGCATCAAATCAGTGGCAAAACAATTGCTCGTTCGAGCCAGAGCAATAAATTAAGATGCAAAACTATATCATTACTTGTGTCATCACAGTTCTAGTGCTTTATGACAGCACCGGGAGTTGATTTTTGTTTTTTTCAGCTTGTTCTTCCCCTTCATCACTTGGTTCAATAACAGACAAGCTTCGCCTTCAATGTAAGATTTGGCATGTCAATTAGGGAGCACACGTATAGTACTAAACTTAATTTTCTGATGAAAGTGGCAAAATACAGGTCAGTAGTTGTGAAATATCCTTATCTTACCTCAATGGGATATTACGGTGCACATACAAATCGGAACTCTTGTCTCCTTTTGTGCAGTTCACTAAAATCAAGCAACATTATCGTACAAGTAGCACAACATATGAAAGCACACTGCAGAATCATGTGGAAGAAGGCTAGTACTGACCTCTCATGATGCAGAATTCAAACAACTCACAAGAAGAAGATCTGAACCAAATTCGCCTTAACGGATAGGAAGTAAGATCTCCTCTTGTGCAGTTCCACTAAGATCAAGAAATCAAGCAACGTTGTCGGTGTGAAATTTTGGTTGAACTACACAAAACACTCTTGAAACAAAAGTGTTTTGTGCAGTGCAACAAAAGGTCACAATGGCAACGAGGTGAAGTAGATAACCCTGTTTACACAGAGGTGCAAAGGAAACAATTAGTGGTCAATAATGGTGGATGACACAGAAGCCAACAAAAAGAAGCATCTACCTTATCTAAATGGGAAAGAAAGCAAGACAGTAGCATTTCTCAAACGGTGGCATTGATTAATATTAACATAGAGATTATATTAACAATAAAATTCGTTAAACATGTAATTTGCTTTTAACTGTGGCATTGCATCATTTTGCCAGCGGCATTATTAGAGGGTGTTTGTTTACAGGGACATTTTGGTGTAGGGACTAAAAGAACTCCATGTCAGTCCCATCTAAACCAAATAGGAGGGACTTTTAGGGACTAAAAGTGGGCATTTGGGACTAAAGAAAGAAAACCCCGAGGGAGTCTTTTTGGGACTTTTTCCAACAGTTGCCCCTGCCACGCATCGCACTTTGTCTCTATTAGTTCATTACTAGGGGTAGCATGGTCTTTTAACATGTCATTTAATAACCTCTATCCATGTTTAGTCCCTGGAACCAAGCAGGTAGGGACTAGGGAGTTTTTAACCAAACAGGGCCTTGGATTAACAACAGCTAATGAGTTGCACGGGACAGTGGACGCACCAGCACCATGTGCATCTACCGATGTACTGTGGTCATGCACAGTCTATTGTAACAAAGAACAAACAACCAAGGAGCATATTTGTGTAGGTCCCATTTTTGTTATCTTTAGACACCTTTTCCTATGTGAGCGCAACAAATCTAGTCCTGCTCAAACTCTACAGCCTTGTCCCTTCCTTTCCTTTTTGAACTAGTACTTTCGCCCCTTCCTTTCCTCTTTGAACCACGTCCTAGATTTATGCGATACAACTTTCCCCACTACTTCCCCCATTCCTTTCCTCTTTGAACCATGTCCTAGATTCATGCTATACAACTTTCCCCCTTCATTTCCTCTTTGAACCACGTCCTTGAGTCATGCTATATACAACTTTTCCCACTCCTTTCCTCTTTGAACCACGTCCTAGATTCATGGTATACATGCAGCTAGAGTAATGCATGTGGAGTAAGTAAATTATACCTTAAGGTTCTTGGGGCGTGGTTCGGTGGGCGACGGGACGGCGGCGAAGAAGAAGGGGTCGGAGGCCCTCCCGCGCCGCCGCTGGGTGGAAAGTGAACAGCTGCGCCGGTAGTCCCTCGCCGACGGCGACAGCGTTAAGCCTCCTTCCCTTCCCGGCGGACGGATCCTGCCGGCTCTTTGAGCAGCAGTGAGGGGAGAGAGAGGCCAACGAAGTCTTGTTTAGATCTGGAGAGGGCGAGAGAGTGTGAAGAGAGCAACTACAAGCGCTGAGGCTCCAGCGGGAGAGGGCGAGAGAGTGTGAAGAGAGCAACTACAAGCGCTGAGGCTCCAGCGTGTATATATATACTGGAGAGAGAGTGTGAAGCGTGCAAACCCTAGAAAACATTTTGACCAGTCAAAGAATCCTCCTGGCACAAATTATGCTCAAGTGTAGTTATCGAACCCGAGACCTCAAGTTTGATGAGCGAACAGGCTAACCAGCTACACAACCCTCCCGTTATGTTCAACGAGAGGGAAATAACCTTTTATACATTCCTGCATTCGTGTGACAAGCATGCCGTGTTTTTTTGTGTGTGTGGGAGTCATTGGGATTTCAATCATAATCGTGTCATGTGGCTTTGGTGGTAAGACTATCCACAGTGGTGCAGAAATAATGCAGCCTTAGTCACCTTACCTCTCTCCACGTAGTACGTTGGGTCCCACCAGTCAGAGGGTGAAACAAACAAATTAATAAGAAAAATTAAAAGCGCCAGCGGTGTATCTTACCTCACACATCTCGCTACTGCTCGGGAACACTGTCCAATTGATCCCTCTGTTCGCTCACGTACTATTTTAAGTGAATCCTTATTATAACATGCACACAAATTTTGGGCACTTGTATTCGACTTAAGTCAGTGTGCCACCGTATCTCGTATACTTACTACTCCCTCCGTCTAGGTGTAATAAGTCACGTTAGAAGGTGCAACGGGACCAAGGTGCGTGCGTGTGCGTGTGTGTGTGTGTGTGTTTAACAGCATGTGTGTGTTAGAGAGAGCGACAGATCGACCTACTCCTACAGAGAGATGTTGTGTAGTGTACGATTTTAGCCGCGAGAGTCGGTGCATCCTCTCGTTTCCGGGCGTGTCCGGTAGGGACATGCGGACAGCTGCCACGCCCGCTCCTGACCAGCCTGGCCCACCCAAAGCCCCTCCATCGCCCGCGCGCGCTTCCCGCCCGAAACGGTCAGCGCCGCTCCAAAGAATCGGTGCCGCATTCATGCCCGGGCAGAGCGGACGCGACCTCTCACTGGCGCAAGAGTGATGGTTGCTTCGTCCGTCCAACTTACTGCTGGGTCTATGTGATTTGACGGCTCATTGGTCTTTATTACTGAGGTGGTAGGACTGCTGGATGTCCCACGCTTTCGGCGAAAGGAGGTACTACTACTAGATTACAATTTTCTCCATTCTTACAGCGGAGGCGTGCAAGAGCAGTGAAAACACGCAGGCTCAGTGATTACATGGCCCACCTCACACTATCACCGTGCGACACCTAACTCTTTACATAGTACTCCCTCCGTTCCTAAATATTACTAGATGAGTCCCCGCGCGTTGCCGCGGAACAGCGGTATATCTCTCTGCGCAAAATTATCGATTTCATAGAACTAAAAAAACTCTATAACCGCATGACAAATGTGGTAGCCAAACTAAATAAACTCCCATCATCATTTAGATCATCCCACGTAAGGAAAAAAGATCAGCCAACTCCTACTGCATAATGGGATTATATTTTTCTTTTTGACATGTTAATGGGACTTAAAAGCTCACTTACATGCATGCTACCGGTGCATGCTTGCATGCAGACATGTTGATGTGATTTAAAACCCACTCACATGCATGTGCCACGGTATTTCTGCATGCTTGCATGTGGCTTAGTGCGGAGCCTCTCAACGTCTAGATCAGACGGCTATTATGGACTGATTTACTTCATCTAACGGCTACATCAATTTTGATGATGTGGCTCAAGGAGAGGATAGAGAATTCCTAGTAGTGGGGGCTAGCTATTACTAGTAGATAAGTCTTTGTAGAGATTCCACTACATACGGAACAAAATGAATGAATCTACACTTAAAATGCATCTATATACATCCGCATGTGGTTCATGGTGAAATCTCTACAAAGACTTATATTTAGGAACGGAGGAAGTACTAGTATAGTACGTACTGTAATTTATCAGCGAGATAAATTTGTACAATGCTATGAAGCTTCCAGCTTCTGTTACATGTATCTTGCGTCCAAGGTTGCCCGTTGCAACATTTCATCAAATACAAAGGAGACTAACATGCATGCTATTGCATCTCAATGATTGACAGATCATAGCAAATATGTACTCCCTCCGTTCCAAAATAAGTGTCTCAACTTTGTGCAAACTTTAGTACAAAGTTGTACTACTACTAAAGTTGACACTTATTTTGGAACAGAGGCAGCTAAAGAAAAAAACGATCCATGCAGTCCCTAGCCCTTGAACCGTGAACCCTGACCAGGCTTCAATTTGCTGGCAACGTTCGAGCTTCCTAATAAATGAAGTTTGCAACCTTTTGACCATCGGATCATTTTGTGCAGTTTCACCAAAATCGAGATGAGCATCCCTGTGGCAAAGAAATTGAAGAAGCGTGATTAGAATAAGATTACTGGGACTAGTTGATGAGACATAAACTCATCACAAATACAGTACGTAGAAGCCAGTAGAGGTATGTGCGGGGCAAAGAAGTAGAGAAATATCCACAGGGAGTGATGTGGGCAGCTGGAGCAGTGGTGCAAGCCGGCTGTAAAGGGAGTTGTACCTGAGGGACGTAGCTCAACCTTGAGGAGGGCGGCGGGAGGCGGCAACTGCCCACGTCGCGGCAGTGAGCAAGGGACGAAGGCAACCTCACCGGCTTTGTGAGAGAGAACGGCGGGGACCCCTGATCGGGACGTGCCGACAGTGGGTTTTCGCCGTCGGCGACGGCCACCGCATCTACACTAAGCATCCACCCCTTCCCCAAGCGGACGTGATCCGCCGGGATGTTAGAGATGTGGCCACAGTCGTTTTGTGCGAGAGAGTGTGAAGAGAGCAACCCCAGCAAGCAACCGTGTAGGCTGGCCCGTCCTGACTATGTATATAGTGGAGCGGTTTCCTTTTCTCTCCATATGAACCTATCATATTGCGTACGTGCCACTGAAGAAAAAAAACTTTATTTATAAATGACGCGGCACCTACTACTCGTTCTCCTATAACCTTGCGCTTGGCATCTCCAAAATATTAACCTTGCGATTGGCTCTTCGCCTCTTCGGGAAGTCGAGCAATAATGGTAGTGCAGTATATATCGTTCTGGCTATATGAGACCGAATGAATTGCTGCACGTCCACCACGTGGGCGAGGGTCGAGGGGCGAGGGAGAGTGCTACATACGGAGCAAAATGAGTGAATCTACACTCTAAAATACGTCTATATACATCAGTGTTTGGAGTATGTACTAGTAGTTCATATTGAAATCTACTAAAGGACATATATATTCCAAACAATATGATATAATCTCTATAACCAAGGTAGTAGGGACGAGGAGTAAACGGAGGGAGTAGTAAATTTTTCTCCTCGTCCTGCGAGCCACCGCGCGCATGGGCGAGGGAGCGGGCGTAAGGCGGAGCAAGCTTCACCTCATCCTGCGAGCCACCGCGCCCGTGGGCGGGGGAGACGGCGTACTAAGCAAGCTTCTCCTCGTTCTGCGAGTTGACGGGACACATCAAAAGTACTCCAGTGTATAGAGCCTTGCCTCTAAGGTAGGCCCCACATGGTTTGCCTCTTTTTTTAACATAACACGTCAAGTCGCAATTTGTTTGTTCACCCGTGGTAGACGATCCTCCCTCCACCAAGTGGACAACCAGTACACGTGCCAAATTACCACGTGGGCTGCCTTTTTCGTACAGAAATGAGCTCCACCGTGTACCCGCGCGGGTGTGGTTGGGAAAGAGACGGGAGTACGTGCGCCGTGCATGCACCTCTTCTCTTCGTGCACGTCCCCCACCTACGTGGGTGTGTGTGAGAGATACAAACCGCGTTCGTGAGTGTTTTTTGTTTTGGGGTGGGGGTGGGGTGGGGGGTTGATTTCGTGAATTATTTGTGGGAATATGTGTCGATGACATCTCAAACAAAATTTTGCATGCAATGTGTGTGAAATGGAGGCCTATCCATATCATACATAGAGGGTCGGGCAATCCACGAGAAGAGAGGGAGCGGTCATAGCTATCGATAGAGTCGAAGAGAGGATCAAGTGGGTGGGTGCGAGATCGATGAAGAGAGCCATCGAAATTGTGTGTGTGTGCAAGTCAAAGATATAGGGCGACTGGCCTACCGGAACGTTAGAGGGCACATGTCAAGTTTGTGTGTGGCAGGGAGACATGACTAGAGCGCTCGATGTATCGGTGTGTGTGGGGGGGAGGGGGTGGGGGAGGGGTAGGCAGAGGCCTAACTATAGAGGTAGAACGACTCGTATATGTGTTGAGAAGGAGAGACCCAGCTATGTCTTGAGGGAGATCGGTCGACATCCATACATAACTGAAGGACGGGAAATATGATGGGACAGAGAGAGAGAGGAGAGAGAGAGGGAGGGAGAGGGAGGGAGAGGGGTAGAGTGCTGGATGGGTGATGGAGTTGCTTCTCGAAGATGGTGGGAGAGGCCTACTAGACAAACTGAGGGTGGAACTGCAATGTTATCAATAAGAGTGGGGATGTGTTTCTGTGTGTGCCTGTGCGTGATAGATCTGTCGGGACGCATCCATGGATGATGAAGGGGAACCATGTGTTTGGTAAGCAAACCTAACTAGATCGGTAGATCAATTGTTGTTTGTCGGAGGAAGGGAGAGACACAACTAATGAGGTAGATCGATTGACGTGTGGGTAAAAACGAGTTATAAGGACCTAGCTAGCTATATGTATAGCGAGAGATCGGTCGGTGTACGTCCATTTGTTAGAGGCAAATAAGGCCCAGCGAGACGGATAGACAGAGAGAATGGAGCTAGGAGGTGGTGCGAGAGGCCCAACTACTAGCTAGATAGGGGGAGGAGTGTGCGGTTGTGAGATCGATGAAAAGAGGGGCGAGAGTTTACACGTGTGTCTGACCGTATGAGAGACACGAGGCAAGGACACATAAAGGAGGAGATTGAAGGTGTGTGTGTATGTTGTAGGCAGGCATCGCTGGAGAGGTTTATCGATCGGTGTGTGTCGGAAAGGAGTTGTGGAGACTCTGGGAGAACGACCTAAAGAAAAAAATGAATGTGCCCGGTGGATAGAATGCCGAGGGAGGGGGAGGGCGAGGAGGGCGTGTGCATGCACGAGAGAAAGTTAGTGGTAGCTACAAAGGTTAGAGGATTGTGTGGGTGTAAGAGACTAACAAAGATCATAATTTGATATGAAAGCGGATTCATATATTTGAATAGGAGATCATAGTGTTTTAAACATTGCATGCATGAATATAGCGGTGATACACGTGCTGTGCACATGTTATACCATAATGTGATAATGCATGGCGTTTGCAACTCACAGCTAAATGCCGAACAATCTAAACCATACTATACATCAAACAATCTCACATTTTATTTGAATTTGTGATAATGTGTGGCGTTTGCAGCTTACAACTAAATATCGAACAATCTAAACAATACTATATATCGAACATTCTCACATTTTATTTGAATTTGTGGTAATGTGTGGTGTTTGCAACTCACATCTAAATACTTGTAGGCGTAGGGGGCGGGGCACCATACATAATGTGATAAACACATTATACATATGAGACATGGTTTAGATTATGAAGATCTAGCTAGAGCTAGAAATGTAATGTGATTTGAAATCAAAATAAAGTGGATTCAAAAAATCTAGTTCGAGTTCATATAGTACACATAGTTCATATGTAACTCGAGACTAATCATGTGGTGTGCTGTGAAGATAATACACAAACGATGGTTTAACTTGACAATAATGATGATTGTAGATCTTATTAAAACAGAGAAACGAATTCAAATGCTTTGACTTCACAACAATCATTACTGTAGATCTTATTCAAATAGAGAAACGAATTCAAATTTAGTTCATATTGAAGCGGTAGTATATACGTTTGGAATGCACTAAAACGTTCATTTGAGTAGTAGGTTGCATGCATTATACACGTAGCGAAATATTTTAATTGAACATAACATGAATTCAAAGTTTTGAATGACATTTGTAGTGCGCATTGATTTGGTACAGTACACGTTAGGCTTGTCCGGAAATTTCAACCCGCGCCTTGTTAGCCCGAAATATTTAAGATATATCTTTGTCTCGTTGTGCTCCGACAACTCCCTCCATCTCAACCCGCGCCTTGCTATTCCGAAATTACAACGCGCGCGAAAACTCCCACCTCCTGTGAAATCCCGACACGCGAAATGCCCGTGGTACCCCTGAACCGAAAGAACCGCCTCAAATCGGTGGGGGTACTTTCGTAACTTACCCCACATTTCGGACAAGCGCGTCTCTAAGCCATGGTTCCCCACTGCCATCCCATCCGCCCACCCATTCGTACACCGAGGCCGCGAAAACCCGCGACGAAACCCCACACCCTGCTCCGTCCGCCACCCAGCCGGAGCCTCTTCCCCGACGACGTCGTCCACAGCAACACCTCGACGTCCCTCATCCACCGTACCGGATGAGGATCCGTCGTCGATCTCATCGTCCCGCCGGTTCAGCCACCCCGTCCTCCACCTCCAAGGAGCTGCCCCGACGTTCCCCTCGTCTTTCGCGCCACCTCCATTCCCACACCGCCGTCTTCACCTGCACCACCGGAAGAGCATCATCATCACCGTTTCCTCGGATGAAGCTGCGGCCTAATCGGCGCCACCAAAGAGGTTGTACACTAATCGCCGCATTTTCTTCTTGATTCGATCTCACGGTGCTGCCGGCGCTCGGTCCCGAGCCGACACGGCGCGGCTCCATCCACGGCGGCGTCGCCGGCCACTTCCTCCACGGCGTCGCTCCCTCGGCGGCGACGTCCACATCAGTAGGAGCTGCTGCTGCTTTAGCTCTCGCTCGCGCTGCTGCTCTGCTCTTGCTCTCGGTCCCCTGCCTGGTCTGCTCTTGCTATTGCTCTTGCTCGCGCTGCTGCTCTCGCTCTTGCTCTTGCTTGCGATGCTGCTCCGATTTAGCTACACTTCAGTCGACTGAATCGACTTTTGGGTCAGTCGATTTTCAGGGGGTGGGGGGGCTCGCCGGGGTGAAGGAAGAACCAGCCGCAGCGGGGAGGGGGGCTCGCCGGAGAGGTACCCCACTATCTATCTTAGGGTTCAGGATGGGGGCGGTGGTCGCCGGCGGTGGCGGGCGTTGGCGGGGCGGTGGCGTGGGGATCGCCGGAGAAAAAGCTCGGCACGGGGGGGGCCTAGAGGGATGGCCGGGGCGGCGGCGGACCGGCGGTGGGGAGTGTTTTCGGGGCGGGCGGGGCGGCGCACCGCCGGCCGCGGGCGGCGGGGGGCTGCTGTTTGGCCGGTGGTGGCTGGCGGCTCAGGGGGTGGAGGTTGAAGATGAACCGCAGGCCCTTGATTTCGTATCCAACGGCTGCAAAATCGACTGACCAGAGATGAAAAAGTCAGTCGACCGACGTGTAGCCTCACCTTGCTAGTGCGTTCAGTTTCGACAGCAAAATTCAGTTTCGACAGCAAAATTCAGTTTCGACAGTTAAGTTCAGTTTCGACAGTTAAGTTCAGTTTCGACAGTTAAGTTCAGAGATGAGCGGCTGATGTATTTTACATCTAGCACTTTGTGGTTATGTATTTTACGTCATGTATTGGAGATGCTATTAGAATTCCACTCAGGTTAACGTTGTTCGTTGTCTCTCTTGTCCTGCTTCAGCCTCGGCGTCGTACAACTCACCGGAGCTGCTCCAACGACGAAACCCTCCATCACAGCGGAGCAGTACCTCGGGCTCCATCTCCAGACGCCTAAGATCTTCTTCCCCTCCTCCGACAGCAAAGTCAGCCGGAGCATCCTCACCGGCCAACCCAATCACGCTGAGATCGACATGGCTTCGCCAAAGAGGTTGTACACTTGTTGCATCTCTTTTTTACTCTACATGTTATATATATTGTCCACTGAGCACACGGATTTGTTCCTTTAGTGTCTCCTTGAAAGAAAAAACGTAGGAATTTTAATTTTCACTTGTCCTCCTTTTCAAATTCCTATTCATGAAGCACAAGACTAAGAGATAGTAGCATAATAGCATTATAACCGTACATTTTCTTGTGGTTTGACTTAATCTCACCATGCTTCTTTGCATCCTGTGATCTTCCAATTGTTGTGAATCAAACACCCAGATTGGCAGAAATCCTGTGTTTTTAAATTCTCTGTTTTGCACGTGCATTCCTATCCTATTCCTGTCTATTTCCTATCCCTGCATTGTTGGAATCCTCCAATTCAAACGAGCCCTTACAGAATTACTTCTCTTACAGATAGTTGTCAAAGAAAACCTTGCGTGGTTTGTCCCGCTCCTGCTGCGCCGTCGTCCACCCCAGCTCAGCTGCTCCAACGACAGAAGGGTCCAGCACAGCAGGGATCCGGCCTCCAGACTGTCTTTCGCCGCCTCAGATCTTCTTCCCCGCCGCTGGCAGCCATGAAAACTGCATTACCATCATCAACCGAGCAGATGACCTCGAGGACTACACGGGTCCGCAAGAGAGGTCGCACTCTTTCGTGTCTGCTTACGTTATGCATCGCTTAATATTACATGCTACTTTATCGTCCTGTTCACCGATTAGACTCTGAGTCAGCTCCAAACTAATGGTCAAACTTGAGTTTTTAAATGGTTGTGGGGTACATATCGGGGCCGCTATCAATAGTATCTATCTACTATCTGGTTAATCTCCGGTGTCTACTATGAGTTTCATGTTGGGTGGGAAACAAACAGTAAAGAAGCCATTATCTGTATTTTTTAACTGAAGCCATTATCTGCCTGCTATTATTGGTTTTGGGTCTATCCACAGGTTGCTACCATCACTCTGGATTTCTGCATGCACTCCTTACATAATCTCACTATGTTTTATTCCTATGCATGACAGTTATTGTAAACAATGGAACTGAACATGTAGAGCAAAAGAGACGAGCCTTGCGTGGCAATAAAATTTCATGCAGACGTCGCTCCATGGTAGGCGCAAAGGCAGCCCCCCTCCACGCATTTCGGATTGTAATCGAGAGGAAGATATCTGTTCTGAGGGGGATTCAGAAGGAGAAGACAACTCCTATTTACCCCCTGAGGTCTTCGCTCTAACTTGGCATGCTGATGTTGGTTATATCATGCATATGGTGTCTTGCATTGCTTACTTTATACATCAAATATGTCATCTGCTTAGTTTAGACATCCTTTGTGCGAATGCCATCTGTTTAGTTTATTCATCGTTTATGTGAATTATGCAACGCCATCTTGTTTAGCCAGGCATCATATATGTGAATTTTGCAATGCCATCCTGCTTAGCCAGTCATCTTATATGTAAATTATATCAGGCCATCCTTTTTTTCGTTACATATTACATTTGTCAACAATGTTAGTACATTCAACTGCTCTTCGTGTGCATCAGCCATTTGACACGGTGATGGCAAATTCTGGAGTGAAAACAAGGTCTTCAGAGCAGACTATGCTATCTGACGAAGCGCATATCTCGCTGGTTACGGATAGCTCCTCAGAGGAGGATTCAGAGACAGATGACCAGTCCTATTCCCCCCCCCGAGGTGTATGCTCTAACTTGGCAGGGTTATGTTGCTCATATCGTGCGTATGGTGTCTCGCATTGCTATGTCATTTGATTAGTTTAGACATGCTTTGTGTGAATGCCACCTGTTCAGTGTCTAATTACCATATATGTGAATTATGCATTGCCATCTTGTTGCAAGACATTATATATGTGAATTATACAATGCTATCTTGTTGCAAAGGCATTATATATGTGAATTATGCAATGCCATGCTGTTTAGCCAATCATCATGTATGTGAATTATATCATGCTATCATTTTTTTGTATTACGTGTTCCATTTGTCGACAACGTTTGTATATTCAACTACTCTTCCTGTGCATCAGCCATTTGAAGCGGTGATGGAAGTATCTGGAGTGAAAACAAGGTATTCAGAGCAGACAATGCTACCTGCTGAAGCAGACATCTTGCTGGTTACAGAGAGCTCCTCAGAGGAGGATTCAGAGACTGATGACCAGTCCTATTTCCCCCCTGAGGTCTATGCTCAAACTTGGCAGGGTTATATTACCCATGTCATGCATGTTGTCTTGCATTGCTTAGTTTTTACATCATATATGGATTGCCATCTGCTTACTTGCTTACTATATAAATCATATATTTGAATTATATCATGCCATCATGTTTACATAGTACATACACATCATCTATCTGAATTATGGCATGGCAACCCATTTAATAAAGACATCATATAGTTATATCATCTCATCCTGTTTAGTGTTTACAGTCATCATATTTTGAATTATGGCATTCTATCCGTGAATGTATGTGAATTATGGCATGCCAACCTATTTAATAAACACATTATATAGTTATGTCATGTCATCCTGTTTACATAGTCTCATATTTTGAACTATGTCTTTCCATCTTTTTTAGTTAGCCATCATAATGTGAAATTGTGTCATGCTATCCTGTTTAGTTAGCCATCATATATGTGAAATTGTGTCATGCTATCCTGTTTGGTTAGACAACATAAATATGAATTATTTCATGCCCTCTTTTATTCCCCACTATCCATTGCACCTGTCTATCATACAATGTCTATACTTTCAATTACTTTTCTTGTTTATCAGCCATTTGAATTGGAGAGCGTGATGGCAGTATCTAAGGGAGTAACAACACGGTCTTCAGAAAAGATAGTGCTACCAGTTGATGCAGATAGAACCACGGTTGTACTTGCCCAAGGACCAGATCCACCACACATAACCCAGACTCTCGCAGATTGTACCCCTACCCAGTTGGACAGAGAACCAGCTACACCCCTTCTAACCCCAACCCCGGCAGATAGTAACCCAGTTCCAGTTGACACAGCACCGTCTCCACCACAGAGCACCCAAACACGAGCAGTTAGTAAGGGAACTGCAGTGCCCAAAGCACGAGGACCACCACTCCGAATCCCAACTCAACGCTTAAAGGAGAAGAAGATTTGTTCTCAGGTCAGGTTCTGTAGCTATGGTTCATACTCCTTTGCTCTTGCATTACTGTATTTACTCATACCAACTATTTTCAAATTTGAAGGATGGAATTGAAACTCCAATGGCGCAACAGGTATGTTTTAAACCTGTTTCTTTAACTGGTTTGCTGTTGTAACCTGCTCTATGTTGATTTCAGTTTCAATTGAATAAACAGTTATGTTCTCATGTCATGCACATTACAAGTGTTGTTATTGCTCTATAGTTACCCACACTTATATTCTGTCTATTCTGCTTTGTCTTGAACAAATATTATTTGAACTGTGTCTCTATCTTGATTTGGCAACAAAAACTAGAATGATATAGACCATAAAGTGACCATGGTACATAGATATATGTTTGTTTCATGCTGTTATCCTGTCCACTTTACTACTGAACTCATTTACCAAAATGAGTTTCATATACAACATGGTAAACATGTGATGTGTCTGCTTGTTTCTCTTTTAGAATGCGGACAAAATATTGGAGAACAGTACCGCGTTATCCAATGGTAAAGGAAGTAATGCAGATAAGGTTCAAGATAGTGAGACATCCCTGTTGGTCTCCAAGAAAGCTGATAAAAACTATCTTGACGACAGTGAGGGAACCCAAAAGTCCTGTCTTGATGTAGTGTTCGAGTTACTGGCCACTACTGCTGGCACAAGCTCTTCGAACTCGCTGCCTGAATCAGTTCGTCTTCTTGAGTCTCAACTTCAAGTTGAAAGACATCGATCAGATGTGCTGCGACAGGAAGCTGAAGGACTGAGGAAGTCCCTGCAGAATTCAGATGCATATTTTCTGGTGCAACAGCAAGCGCTGGAGGATTTAAGCGCCAAACAAGAGAAAGTTAATAAGCTTGCTAAGCATCTTGCCAGCATTATGGGTACCCAGGATATTGTTTCTTGAGATCTTCTGAAGTGGTTTCAGTTCTGGATTTGTTTTGCTGCGGCGTTTATTTGCGCTGGTCGCCAACTTTGACAACCAGTGTATATGATATGCTGCTTTGTTCCCTATATTTGCACTGGTGGCGAACTTTGATGCCCAGTGGATGTAATATGTGTAATAGCCGTGATAGCCTAGCGTTAGTTGCTTGCTTATTTATTTCCTTGTTGTCTTGTTTATTTGTTTGCTTGTAGTCATTGCAGTTCTTTTTCCGCGGTTAGCTAGTGGCTGCAATAACCTATTTTTTAAAACTAGGCCACAATAACCATGGGCTAATATTTACTGTAGTGACACTGGGCCTCCTACTGGCCGTAGAAACAGTGGGCCTTCTACGGGCCGTAGAAACAATGGGCCTTCTACGGGCCGTAGAAACAATGGGCCTTCTGCGGGCCGTATCATCAATGGGCCTTATACGGGCCGTATGATCGATTGGCCAAACATGGGCCAAACAGACCGCATTATGGCCGTAAACGGGCTAGAGTTGGAATCGTCCGTTCATGGGCCGACCATAACGGGCCATCGTTAATAGGCCGTATTTGATGACGCTATGAAAACGGCCCAACGTACTAACGGACCACAAACGGGCCGACTGTAACGACGGGCTGAATTTGGCCCACAAGCAGAAAATGACAGTAATGGGCCGTAAGTAACCGAATGCTGGAAATGAGCCCAAGAATAAATGGGCTCTGAGAAGGCCGAAAGATAACATGGGCTGGAAACGGCCCAACGGAATAACGGGCCGTTAATGGGTATAAAGTGATACACTGTTCATTACGGGCCAGTTTCACCACGGGCCGTTAATGGGTGTAAAGTAATACACTGTTCATTACGGGCCAGTTTCACCACGGGCCGTTAATAGGCCAAGAGTTACATAGGGCCTCATATGGGCCGAAAGACGTCATGGGCCATACATGGGCCAGAAGTGAAAACGGGCTGGAATCATATTGGATGGCCCAGATGACGCTACTGGGCCTAATTCGGATAGGGCGTAACGGGCCTTGGGTTAGCGGGCTGTAAATGGGCTATATGCGAACAGGCCGTTAACAGGCTTTCCATGGGCCGGCCCGCCAGCTTTTGACCAAGTCAAACGGGCCGGCCTTTTCACAGGAATGGGCCTCTGTTGGGCCGTGCCACGTGTCGACGTATCATAGGCGCCTTCTGTCCAATGAGTGGATGACATCTGTCCCAACGATGAGCCGACACGTGTTTCCTCTAGCCAATGATGATTTTACACGTGGAAAATCCCCATTGGTCGGGGCTGTTAACGGGTTATCGGATCCAAAACCCGACCCGATAGCTTAACGGCGTTCCGTTACGGTGGATGCCACGTGTCGGTCACCCTTGACGAAAGCACTTCTGTGACGCGCGATTTATCGTCATGGAAGTGGACACTTCCGTGATGATAATTTTGGTAATGTCATGGAACACTTCTACGACAGCACAGGTATGACTATCTTGATTCTGTCATAAATTTGTCATGGATGTACATGCATGACAAAAAACGCGACCTACTGTGACAAACACGTATCATCACGGAAGTGTATTTTTTTGTAGTGCCCTGAGGTCGCGTTGGGTGCCAGTTGTAATTGTTTGTGGGTATCGGTGCTTGTGCGATAGTCTGAATGGATTGATACTTGGCTCAAAATAGGAAATGACTATAACTTTCCTGCATCACCCTTTTATCAGGCCAATTTCATCCGATGTGAAGTGACAGGACTCCACAATCTGGCAGTATTGATCTTTCATGATTAGAAAGGTTCGATATTCGGCCCCCCTTCGGTCGTTCTAGTGAAGATGGAGTTTTTCTCTATGTTTCTTCAGTGGATTTGAGTCGTAGGAAAGCCATACTCTTAAGAGGGGGTCTGCTTTGGAAAGGTTTGGGTGGAATCATCACGTACACGTCTATTTCTTTGCACCACCTTTCCTTTGCCTCTCTGGAGCAACCACCGTTTATCCGTGTCTCTGCAAAATGAAGGACTCCTAGTGTTGTTGTGCTGTGGCATGCGGTAGTACTGCTCAAGGGAGCAGTAGTACGCAGAGGCCCATGGTAGTACCGGCCGGGGGCGCGGTAGTACCGCAGGCCCTTGCGGTAGTACCGTTGCCTGGGCACGGCAGTACCGTTGCCTCGTGCCCAGCATAGTAGCACGAGCGGAAGTAGGGCTGAATGTAATGTTTTACATCCGTGCCCTACGCGGTAGTACCACTCCCTGTATGCGGTAGTATCGTGTCGGATTTTTGCACAGATTGAAACTCAGCGGAAGTTGTCGGTGTCAAAACCGGTGGATCTCGGGTAGGGGGTCCCGAACTATGCGTCTAAGGCTAATGGTAACAGGAGGAGGGGGGCACAATGTTTTCCCAGGTTCGGGCCCTCTCGATGGAGGTAATACCCTACTTCCTTCTTGATTGATCTTGATGATATGAGTATTACAAGAGTTGATCTACCACGAGATCGTAGAGGCTAAACCCTAGAAGCTAGCCTAGGGTATGATTCTTGTTCCTGTCCTACGGACTAAACCCTCCGGTTTATATAGACACCAGAGGAGGCTAGGGTTACACAGAGTTGGTTTATAGAGAAGGAGATCTAAATATCCGGATTGCCAAGCTTGCCTTCCACACAAAGGAGAGTCCCACCTGGACACTGGACAAAGTCCTCAATCTTGTATCTTCATAGTCCAACAGTCCGGCATACGCATATAGTCAGGTTGTCCGAGGACCCCCAAATGCAGGACTCCCTCAGTAGCCCCCGAACCAGGCTTCAATGACAATGAGTCTGGCGCGCAGATTGTCTTCGGCATTGCAAAGCGGGTTCTTCTCCAAAATCCCCGAGTACCTGTTGTAACGAGCAGTGTCCGGCTTCCCATTAATGATGCATCCCTCGACTTCTGCACCCTAATAATGGCAGTCTCCACATGTCGAGTGAATGCGAGAAGTCGGTACATTGTTACATTTTCCACCCTAACCATGTTAGTAAATTGTCTATTAAAGAGACGGGGATCCTCAGATCCAAATCACAACATCTTCCACCAGCGAGTATCCACTAGAGCGTGCCCGAAAAAAGCCATCCCATCATGGCCAGCCATCGCAGCTCCTCCTCTTGCTCCCGCAGCGCTAAGCTAGGTGATTGGGAGAAGTGTTTTGTCCCCCACGGTCGATTGGTGGAGTTGCAGACCCAGGGGTTTCTCCTGCCTGCATATATGGTCCCCGTCCGAGCCGGACAAGCCACTTACAATGGTGGGGAGCAAGCGGAGAGTTTTCCCAACCCATCCAGGGGGAGCGGGTATGCCTTGTCCCTTACTTGCTGAGGGGACTCGGATTTCCAATCCATCCGTTCCTCCGCGGGCTCCTGCAGTACTACGGCCTCTAGCTGCACAACTTCACTCCTGCCTCCATACTATCACAGGCTATGTCGCCTTCTGTGAGCTATTTCTGGGTTGCGAAGCTCATTTCAAGCTATGGAAGAGGCTATTCTACCTTGTCCCCCGCACTCAGGAGGGGTCAATATATCAAGTGGGCGGAGCTGAAATATGTCGTATCACCGAGACCGGATACCTGTCCGGTACCCCGAAGAAGACATCCGAAGACTGGCCTTCGGAATGGTTTTATATGGAGGACGTACCCCTTCCGGACCCTATTCGGATGGTCCTTCCTGAGTTTGCTAATGCCCCGCTGAAGAAACGCCACAGCTGGCGCCCCCGGAGCCCCCCAGGAGGAAGATAACAGAGAGATCCTTTACCCGATGAGCAGGATAAAAACGCTGGCCAAATCAGGACTAGCAATAATCGAGGTTATGTCAATATGTATAATGCGGGGGGTACAGCCACTTCAATATTGGGGGAAACCCATGTGGCACTTCAATGGAGAAGACGATGCCACCCGCTGCGATCGTAAAGGTACGGACTCCGCCACCGCTCTGGCGAAAATACTGTTCGATTTGTACAAAGGAGAAGAAGAGGTGTTCCTCCGTATTAAGCCACGGGATGGATTTTCCATGTACAACCCCCAAGCTGGGTGAGCTGCTATCTTTTGCTCAACTCCATTCATTCCCGCATTCTTCATCACAAATAGTTACCTTGCCAATTCATAGCAAGAACTGCGAAAAGCCGTGAGGGAGGTCCACAGCCCATCTCCACAGCCAGAGGACCCTGACCGGGCCCTCGACCCCGGACTCGAAGAAGATCGGGACATATTTGTGGAGCTCGTCGACAGGACGTTCTATCAGTTAAGCCGTGAAGGTACCTTGGTGGCCATCATAATTGATTATCCTGGCCTACTTCCTGCATCACATGTAAGTAAAACCGGAGTCCCAACTTCTGAGAAGGATCCCTTCTTTGCGCTTTACCCACCACACATGTATTGCGTTTTACAGGGAAGGCCATCGGGGCACCGTGCTGAACCCGCGGTGGCTCGCCAACAAGGGGCACCGAAGCCGGGTAGGCTCAAAAGGAAGGCAGTTAGGACCGAGACACCGTTGCAGAGGTATGATTAAAAACCTGCTTCGTGATTATCGTCTTTAAAATATAACAATGTCTGTGGTCCCTGGCAGAAAAAACGCTCGCCGGACAGTGTCTGGAGAGCCTGTCGGCCATGCCTCCACCAGCCGGATTCCAGAACTGGACTCAAGGGTGGAGGCTAACGCGGGGACAACGCCGAATAGTCCTCCAACAGAGGATGCAGATAGAATGTCCGCTATGAATTCCGTAGTGGAGAGCGCCATGAATCACAGGCGTCAACGGGCCATACTCCACGACCCTAATTTCTTCGAAGAGGCGTTCAAGGCCTTCAACTCAGGAGACGCGTACATCCGAGCTGCTAAAGATGGTCTTGCCAAGGCCATGGACCAGTATGTAAAGGATACATGGGTAAGAAAATCTGATAATTATGTATATCAATAGGCCCTGAGACTTGAAATAGTTGGCACAACTGATTTAAGGATCATTGTATGCATAGGTTCTTACAGAGAAGAATACCCAATTGTCTAAAGAGTTGGAGGAGTGCAAAGCCCAGCTATGGGCCGCAGTTGCCGGAATGGAGGAGTCCAAGAAGGCCTCATCTGGTAATACTTTTCTTGATCGAAAAGAAAGTAATGACATGTACCAGTTGGTATTCAGCGTGCATGCAAATCTAACAATAGATTCTACAGACAATCTCGGAGGTAATCCGGAGATCGTATCACGGGATGAGCAATATGCTAAATGACAGCTAGAGGATGGCAAGCGCGTGCTTACACGGGTTATTCAAGAGAAAAATGATCTCCAGGATGCCCATATCCGGCTGGGCGTTGAACTGGGAGATGTTCGGGCCTAGCTTGCAGACTGCGTGAAGGAGAATAAGAGGCTTTGACGCGGCATTTTTAGTAAGTGCTAAAACGAACCTTTATACAGCAAAGAAGTAGGCTAACAGAGTTATGTCTGTAGGTATGCTGACAGGTTGTCCCGAAGAGGAGATGCCCGGATCTGCAGGCGATCTACTGCAAGAGCTCTCACAACTGCACGAACAAGTTCGGCAGCTGATGCAGTGTATTGCCCAGGCCTTGTGGCCCTCCGCCTCCCTACCCGGAGGCATGCGGGAGCTTGTAGAAGTGCTCAAGGGAGCGCGGCGGTGCTTCCGATTATGGAAGATATCAGCCTGCCGTCAAGGTGCAAGGGAAGCCTGGGCCATGGTGAAGACGCGGTACACCAAGGTTGACCCGAATCACATGGCCGAGGTCGGGCCCGTAAGGTCAGATGGGAAAGAGATCCCTGTTAGTCTGGTATATGACCAGGTAGGATTAGCCGCGAAGTATTCCCAACAGGATTGTAGGCTAGACAGCCTGTTGGATGGTATAGAAGAAGAATTTAGTCAGTCTAAGTGATTGTGTACTTCAGAGGACATATTTTTTTCCCTAGCCGGATTGTAAATCATTTGTCATGGCAGACCTTTCCGCTTCAGCCTCCGGACCTGATAGTCCGGAGTGTATCCGAATACCCGCTTAGTTATGTAAACCGGGGTACGCGTGGAAACCAGGCGTAGGGGTCATAAGTGCTTGAACAGACAAGTACCCAACTAGCTATGTTATATTACATGGATAGTAAGAAATAACTTCGAGGGAGAATAGTTCCGTTAGGGGTTCCTTTCCCTGGGTACGCATGCATTAACGTGCATGTCCGAGCTGTGAACAGAGACGCAGGATATAAAACATCTGGTGGTTTATACTGTAAGTAGGTAAGAAACATCTTTTGTTCACCGAACGAATATTCCCTTAAGAACGCTAGCTTTCAGCTTCACCCAGTCTGAGGTACACATCCGGCTGACCTGGCAGTAACAATCGCATAGGTGCCCCCCTTGTGCCCTAGCCGAACCAATGGGAACATAGGGCATAAACACAGGAGCCAGGCAACCCAGCTTGGCCAAAACTTAAGTCATATCGATGCATATAATGGCGAAAAAGGTACATATGGAAGAGTGACACATATGTGGTGGGCATAAAGCCCGGAAGATAATTATATTAAGCTTCTATATAAGAAGCCCCCGGGTATAATGAGCACACATAGCGCGTCAAGATCGTGTAGTCAAGACACACTTGAAGCCTTTGAGGCCATAAAAAGAAAAAAAGAGAGAGGATACAACGTGAAAAAGAAAAGCGGAGGTAAGGAGACAAACACTTAGTTCGACACTAGGCGTAGAATCTTTGGAGTCTGGCCGCGTTCCATGGGTTTGGCTCAAGTCGATTATCAGATGCATCACGCAGACAGTATGCCCCTCCGGTGAGAACTTTATCAATGATGAAGGGACCCTCCCACTTGGGCTTGAGCTTGTCCTTTTTCTTCTCCGGTAGGCGTAGAATGAGTTCGCCAACGTTATAAGTTTTGGCCTGTACTTCTCTGCTTTGATACCTGCGAGCCTGTTGCTGATAGAATGCGGAACGGGCTTTCGCGACGTCGCGCTCCTCCTCCAGGGCATCTAAATTGTCCTGCCGATCAAGCTCGGCTTCTTTCTCTTCGTACATGCGCACTCGAGGTGAGTCATGAATGATATCGCAGGGCAATACCGCCTCTGTGCCGTACACCATAAAAAATGGTGTGTATCTGGTAGTGCGATTCGGCGTGGTCCGCATCCCCCATAGTACGGAGTCGAGCTCTTTGACCCAGTGCGTATCTGATTCCTTCAGGGATCGCACTAGTATGGGTTTGATGCCGCTCATAATAAGACCGTTCGCTCGTTCGATTTGATCATTCGTTTGGGGGTGATAGACGGAGGCGTAATCAAGCTTAATGCCCATGTTGCCGCACCAAATTTTCACCTCGTCGGCTGTGAAGTTGGAGCCGTTATCTATGATGATGTTGTGGGGGACACTGTAACGGTGTACAACCCCTGATATGAAGTCTATCACTGGTCCAGATTCGTCCGTTTTAATTGGTTTGGCTTCTATCCATTTGGTGAATTTATCCACCATGACCAACACGTATTTTTTCTTATGGCTTCCTCCTTTAAGGGGTCCAACCATATCGAGCCCCCAGACCGCAAAGGGCCAAGTTATGGGGATTGTTTGGCGAGAGGTAGGTGGCATATGGCTTTGATTTGCAAAAAGCTGGCAACTGACGCAATGTTGGACGAGGTCTTGTGCGTCTGCTCGGGCTGTCGGCCAGTAGAAAGCTGTACGGAAGGCCTTGCTTACAAGGGTCCGAGCTACGACATGCTGGCTGTTGGTGTCAAAACCGGCAGATCTTGGGTAGGGGGTCTCGAACTGTGCGTCTAAGGCTAATGGTAACAGGAGGCAGGGGACACAATTTTGACCCAGGTTCGGTCCCTCTCGATGGAGGTAATACCCTAGTTCCTGCTTGATTGATCTTGATGATATGAGTATTACAGTAGTTGATCTACCACGAGATCGTAGACGCTAAACCCTAGAAGCTAGCCTATGGTATGTTTGTTGTTGTCCTACGGACTAAACCCTCTGGTTTATATAGACACCGGAGGGGGCTAGGGTTACACAGAATCGGTTATAGAGAAGGAGATCCACATATCCGTATTGCCAAGCTTGCCTTCCACGCAAAGGAGAGGTCCCACCCGGACACGAGACGAAGTCTTCAATCTTGTATCTTCATAGTCCAACAGTCCGACCAAAGTATATAGTCTGGCTGTCTGTGGACCCCCTAATCCAGGACTCCCTCTGTAGCCCCTGAACCAGGCTTCAATGATGATGAGTCCGGCGTGCAGAATTTCTTCGGCATTGCAAGGCGGGTTCCTTCTCCGAATACTCCATAGAAGATTTTAAATACAAGGATCGTGTCCGGCTCTGCAAAACAAATTCCACATACCACCGTAGAGTGCACAATATTCCACAAATCTAATCTGCTGACAACTTTTCATAGCGTGACATCACGCCGCGGCCCGGTCATTACACGAACCGTTTTTCCTCAGCCTGCTACCACATGTATTGCGAGGCGGTTTTATTGGCAAGTCTTGTCGAAGCAGAGATCGTGTTACCCTTATCACGGGATTCTCATAAATACGAGTGTGGGTAACCCAACCGTGCTTATTAGTATGACTCCTCGATTTTAGGCAAGTTCCAAACGGCCACGCGGAGGACGCTCGATATTCACCCTCTTTATAAAGGGGCCAAGACCTGTCCTTTTCTTTCCACTCTCAATCGTTCCCTTCTCCTACCTCGAGTTCCAACACCCAAGGTTCAGGCTAAGCACTTCGGACCTTCAACCATGTCCGGATCCAACCTTCAAGGTCGGTGGATGGCCTCCTCTGTCACAGAGGAGGACATCAAGAAGCTTTGGGAGGCTAGGTATCTGACCGCCAAAATCCCCCACCGGCTACCTGCTCCAGGGCAGGTTATCCCCACTCCCGAACCCAACGAGAGTGTTGTATTTGTTTCCCACCTCCTCTGAGGGCTAAGCTTTAGTCTCGATCCCTTCATAAGAGGGCTCATGTTCTATTACGGGCTAGATTTCCATGATCTAGCTCCAGATTCCATCCTTCACATCTCATTGTTTGTCGTCATGTGTGAGGCCTTCCTCCGCATTACCCCACACTTCGGCTTATGGCTCAAGACCTTCAATGTGAAGCCGAAGATGATCGATGGCCGACATGCATAGTGCGGAGGAGCTATAATAAGCAAATGCGCCGACTCCCTATGGCCAAAGGGCTCCTTCCCGGAGGTGTCCGACTTATGGCAGCGGGAGTGGTTCTACATCACAGTACCCCGAGGTACAAAGCGGGCGGCCGCCCCAGCCTTCCGCCCGGGCCCTCCGCCCCAATTGGCGTCATGGGTCAACAAAGGGCTGGACTGGGTGCCAGTGAATGACATGCTGATATTGCAGAGCCGCATCCGAGATCTCCTTAAGAGGGATGTCAGGCTCGTCAAAGTAATTCAGGTAATGCTAGTTCGTCGGGTCTTGCCTTGCCAATGTCGATCTCTCCGGATGTGGGAGTTCAACCCGGAAGGACCACGAACTATTCAGCACTTCTTCGGCGTGACGCTCGAGGGGATGCATCGATTATTCTTCGGATCACGAATAAAGTGTTCGGACACCACTGAGGATGTGGGCCTGAACTGCCATCGTCCAGATACCCAAGTAAGTAACTCCGTGACCGAACATGCTGTCTTTATATTTGTCACAACATTATTCTGAAAAAATACCCTCGGCCAGGACTGGATAAGAAAGGCGGAGAGGATCAGGTGTTCGGCCCCTCTTCCCAAAGGCTCGCCGGACCCTGTTCTAACCAAGATGCTTGAGCGCGCACCTTATCAAGTGCCATCAGGAGAAGATGAAGGGAGGCATAGAGAAGCCGAGAGTGGGCTTCATACATTACACATCCAAACCGGGGGAATTAGTGCCTCCGCAAAGGAGGGTGATCGGGGAGGCGAATCTAAAATCCCCTCTCCCCACGGGAAGAAAAGGGGCACCCTTGAAGATTTGGAAGCGGAGGCTTCCAAACGAGGGAACAAACCTTCGCTAGGGGGCCCTGGCCCGGAGGGCGTCCTTGCCACACAGCGCCCACAAAGGGGCCAGCTATCAACCGAGCCGTAAGTGAACAAAGGCACTTTGATAAATATATCTTGCTTTTTCTCTAAGAATCACAACCGAAACATATGTTTTGCAGTCTGGCTCATAGCCCTTCTCAACAAAGTTCGTCTTTGGGGGATCTTCTTTCGGAGATGATGGAGAGCGAAACACCTCCCCCTGCTTCCCCACCTCGCGAGACGGACGACCCTGAGGTGTCATCGTGGAGGATTTCTCCTGGTCCGCAAAGGCCAGCAGGTAACTCTTCGTCCGCCCAAATTCCGGGGTACTTGGCTCCTGAGGAGACCAACAGAAAAAGTCCGGGACTATCCGGTGTACAACCGGACACATTGATGGGTCTTTTGGAGCAAGCGACTACCTCATAGGCACATCGTACCTTGATGAGTATGGTGGTTGAGAGGATTTCATCCGCGAAAAGCGGGTTAAATGAAGCTTTTATGAGCCTACTAAGAGGCTTTGAGGTACGCATCCGATATATATTTTTGGCTGTACCGCACACGCTAGGTGTGCTCCATATATATAGTAGCCCCTGAGACTCCGGTTGCCGTCCAGAGGCGGCAAACAGAGGATCATAGTCCCATGTAATGATCATGCTGCCTTTATGTGCAGGCGGCTGAAGGTCCGGCGGCTGACCAGACTGCTGATTTTGCCTAATTGAGGCGGCATCTTGAAGTGGCGGATGCCGACATCACGCTTGTGAACAAGTGGCTTGACGAGGCACAGGGTATGTATATTCTGGTGGTTAGTAAATATTAAGAGGAGCATGATGCTAGTATCTATAATATGCTTTGACTGCAGATGGAGCTACCGCCATGGAGACCCTTCGGGCGGAACTTGCCCGAGCCAAGGAACAAGCTAGGAGAAGTGATGTGGCCGTCCTGAAGGCGGACGAAGAGTTAAAAGTCAAACAGGCCACTCATCGCCAGAGCGAAGATAAAATAGCCAACATGGCTCTTGAGATGCAAAATGCTGCTAGCTGCTATGAGCTCCTCGAAAGGGAAAGCCAAACAAAAGCGGCTGACTTGAAGAAGGCTTTGGAAGCACCCAAGGAAATGAGCTCTGAAATTAGAGCTGCACGGGAGGAGCTTCGTCAAGCCGGAGATATCACGGCTGGGAGGCCCTTTTTATTGCGGACGAAGTTCGGCGATCCGAAGTATGCCCCTCTTGATCAATTATGGAGTTCTGCGGATGCGTATTTGGATTTAGCGAAGAGCGGTGCTGATGCGACTGAGTATTTCAAAGATCAAAAAGATCATGACGTGAAAAAACTGTTTTGGTCGTAGTTCAGGGCTCCAAAGCGTCTGTTGCTGTTGAATGAGCAAATGGCCGAGTGGGTCGAGCTCCATAGGTTGTCCGGGCTTGCCATGAGGTCTGTCGTGGATCGTCTTTGGCCGAAGGAACCAAGTACGGATAATTATTTTGGTTTAGTGCAACAATTTCTTCGTTCTGTGTCGCATATCGATGCTGTAAAGAGGTCGACGTGCATAGAGGGTGCGCGGATGGCTCTTGCCCATGTTAAGACATACTGGGCAGGAATGGAGGCCACCGCTATTGCATCCATGGGTCCAACCAGAGGCTAGGACTCGCCCGAGCACTATTTTGAAGAAGTCCTAGAAGGCGCCCGTTAAATAGAGGCTCAATGCTCGAAGAGTACCATGTTTTAGTGACATGTATCTTCATTGTAAAACAGTGCTATTTTGATTATAAAGGTTGTGTTTATACTTTTGCCCGAAAGTATTATAGTGCCTCCTGTGCGGCTGTTTATGTATGTATGTATATAACCTGAAATTTTGCAGTCGTCGGCTTCAACCCCCACGCATATAATGCGGGGGGTGTTCGGTAAAGCGTGTAATCACACTTGATCCAACGTCTTGGTCCATTAAGGAGGTGATAGCACGGCGAACAAGGCAATTAGACTATATAGCTTTAACACTTTCACTTAGCCATAGGAGTTTGATGGTGGGGCTACTATATAGCTCCAGGTACTTCCGCGTTCATCCAAATATGATGCGTGCATGTACATGACCGAAAAAACAGGTCCTTCATTAATCCGGAGGAATCGCGAAGATTCCGCTGAGTCATCGAGTGGTTGACCAGTCTCACGCATTATCATGACAGTCAGTTTTCGGCTTTCTCTACTGAGGTGCTCATCCAGATGAGCCAGGGCACACTCGCATTAGTTCTCCCGGTGCCACCTTAGCCGATAGAGCAGAACGTAAGGTAGCAAAACACGGGAGCCGGGCAAACCCAACTATTGACCAAAGACATGATTCGAAGCTGATGTATATAAGGCCAAACTCGCGACGCCGAACACTCCCTAAGGTATTCAGACTTTACAATATATACTGGGCTGAGTAACGCCCTCGATAATGAGCCATGAATCTCCAGGTACATGCATTACTCTGGCGTGACGAAATGCCAATAACGCCAGTATCCCTCTCGGTTGTGTTAAGTGCCCGGAGGGTGTCAAGCAACAAGAGACATTAAAAAAGGTTTACCCATGATCTTAATCTAAGAAGAAACCTTTGAGCGGGCCCTGCTGCACGTCTGCTCCTTTGTCTCCATTGTGTCGTATCCTAGAAGGGTGTAGCACGATGATCATCTGTAAAAAGGAAAACCCAAGCGAAAGACTTTGTGCAAAAAGTTGGTTATTCTTAATGAACCATGAGAATTCAATCTATTGTATAATAGTAGGGTCGAGCCGAACTATGGTCTCTTTTATATGCGGTCAGCCCCTAGCAGGCCTCGGTCAATCCGCTTTTGGCAAGCCGAACCTGCTCAATCACCGTACCCATAAGCGTACGGTGTTTATCATCGATGGAAGCGCCTCGAAGCACTTCCAACAAATTATCCGATGCCTCCGGCTGGGCGGAGGTCATCGGCACGGCCGGTTCACCCTCCCTCGCAAGGGACTGCTTACTGGAGCCCGGAACTTTTGTAGGCTCCGGCGCAGTAACCGGCTGGGAGCCAGACTTGCTGTGGCTCCCGTCAGCATAACCCATGGGGGTCTCACCCCCCATGTGTCCGGCGCCCGGGATTTGGCCTTGGGGCGTCTCCGGAACCGTCGCCCGCTGCTCTGATATCCTTCAGGAAAACACCTCGGTGTTGTCCGCAGGTCGCGGGGAGGTGGCCGTTGGGAGCGAATTCATCTCCGACTCGTCCAAAGACTCCCTCGAAGAGGACACCCGAAGAGTAGACCTGGCTGGACTGCATGCACGTGTTCACCATCATTACAAACCGTGAGGTCAAAGTCGCACGAAAAATATTATGAAATGCGGATACTTACGACCTCGCCCGGGGCTTGTCCCTGGGCAGCCACTCCTCGTCGCTATAGGCAGCAATTGAGGAGTGTTCGGGAAGAGACGTTTTTCCCTTCTTTGGCATCCCGGCCTCCCCCGACGAGACGGCCCTCCTTTTCTCCTCCCTAGTGCAGGGAGGGGGCATTTCTTCATGTTTTCCCCCGTCTTTGGGGGGGGGGGGGAATCTTCCTCGTCATCTTCGGATGACGATTCTATCACGGCCTTGCGCCAGAGACCTTTTCTGGTCCCCACGGCCACCTTCTTGGACCCTTCGCCCCCCTCAGTAGAGGCAGCCTTCCTTTTTCTCTCCTCCCCTTCGTGGGAGGAGTGCGCCTCGTCATCTCCTAGAGATACGTCTAGTGCGGCCTCGCGCCGGGGACCCTTCCGGGCCCTCGCGACCTTCTTTTCGACCTTTTTCTCCGGCACTTTGTAAGGTGCCGGAACCAGCATCTCCGCCAGGAGTGCGTCTATTGGGTCCTCAGGCAATGGTGCTGGGCAATCGATCTGCTCCGCCGTCTCCACCCAAGCCTGTTCAGTCAGCATGGTGACTTAAGAATCCTCCTACGAATGTACTAGAGAGGAACATCTTGTAACAATCAAAAGGACTTACCGGACTGGCGAGGCGCTTTGTGCTGAGCCCACGGTCCTCGGAAAGGGGGGGAGGAACTTCACCGGTCTTGGACAGCACCTTCAGATTTCTTTGTGCGTTGTGCCGAAGAGCTCTAGCAGCATCTGGTGTTCGCCGGGTCAAACTCCCACATATCAAATGCCCGTCTTTGACACGGGAGAATCCGGCGAATGAGCATGACCTGGACCACATTGAAGAGCTTGATCTTCTTATCCCTCATACTTCTGATGCAGGTCTCGAGTCCGGTCAGCTCCGTGGGTTCGCCCCAGGCCAGACCCTTATTCTCCCAAGAGGTGAGCCGCATGGGGATTCCGGATCTAAATTTGGGGGCCGCCACCCAGTTGGCGTCGCGCGGCTCAGTGATGTAGAACCACCCTGATTGCCACCCCTTTATGGTCTCCACGAAGGAGCCGTCAAACCATGTGACGTTGGGCATCTTGCCGACCATGGTGCCTCCGCACTCCGCCTGTTGGCCGCCCATGATCTTCGGCTTCACGCAGAAGATTTTCAGCCATGGGCCGAAGTGAGGCTTGATGCGGAGGAAGGCCTCGCACACGACGATGAATGCCGAGATGTTGAGGACGAAATTCGGGGCCAGATCGTGAAAATCTAGCCCGTAGTAGTACATGAGCCCGCGGACAAACGGGTGGAGTGGAAATCCTAGTCCGCGGACGAAATGAGGGAGAAATACTACTCTCTCCCGAGACTTCAGAGTGGGGGTAATTTGTCCCGCTGCCGGAAGCCTGTGCGCGACACTCTCGGCCAGGTATCTGGCCTCCCGAAGCTTGGTGATGTTCTCCTCTGTGACAGAGGAGGCCATCTACTTTCCTCCCGCTCCAGACATGCTGCGGTCCTTTGGAGAAGGTGAGAACTTGGGCGCTGGAGCTCGAGGGTGCGAGAACGGATGAGCAAAGGAGGAAGAAGGCGTGGGAGAAGACGGGAGATCTCTGCCCTTTTATAAAGGCAGTATGGAATGTGCGCCTCCCCACTTGCCTCTCCAAATCTCTTATTTTTCCAAGCTCCTTGATTAATGGCGCTGGTTGGGTTACCCATACCCGTATTGATGGAGATCCTGTGATAAGGGGACATGATCTCTGCTTTGACAAGACGTGCCAAAGAAACCGCCTCGCGAGGTGTGCGGAAGCAGGTTGTAGGAAACAATTCGAATAAAAACTGGACCATGGCGTGATGTCACTTTCTAAAGAGTTATCAACAGATTAGATTCGAGGATTATAATTCTCTCTATGGTGGAATATGGAAATTACCTTGCAGAGCCGGACAGGGTCCTTGTGTTCGGAATTTATCTTGGAGTATTCGGAGATGGAACCCGCCTTGCAATGCCGAAGACAATCTACGCGCTGGACTCGTCGTCATTGAAGCCTGGTTCAGGGGCTACTGAGGGAGTCCTGGATAAGGGGGTATCCGGACAGCCGGACAATATACTTTGGCCGGACTGTTGAACTATAAAGATACAAGATAGAAGACTTTGTCCCGTGTCCGGATGGGACTCTCCTTGGCGTGGAAGGCAAGCTTGGCGATTCAGATGTAGATCTCCTTCTCTGTAAACCGACCCTGTGTAACCCTAGCCCCCCTCCGGTGTCTATATAAACCGGAGGGTTTAGTCCGTAGGACAACAACAATCATACCGTAGGCTAGCTTCTAGGGTTTAGCCTCTCTAATCTCGTGGTAGATCAACTCTTGTAATACTCATATCATCAAGATCAATCAAGCAAGAAGTAGGGTATTACTTCCATCGAGAGGGCCCGAACCTGGGTAAACATCGTGTCCCCTGCCTCCTGTTACCATTAGTCTTAGACGCACAGTTCGGGACCCCCTACCCGAGATCCGCCGGTTTTGACACCGACAGGGGGCGCCCTAGACCCTCGTGGCCAGGTGCTTGCTCCCCCTGCTGTGTTCTCAGTGCCAGATATTCTCAAATATTTCAGAAAAAATATTTTAACTTTTCAGGGCATTTGGAGAACTTTTATTTTCAAGGTATTTTTTATTTCATGGATAATTCAGAAAACAGACAGAAAATACTATTTTTACTTTATTTAATCTAAATAACAGAAAGTAAAAGGAGGGTACAAAGAGTTGTGCCTTGTAAATTCATCCATCTCATGCTCATCAAAAGGAATCCAGTAACAAGGTTGATCAAGTCTTGTTAACAAACTCATTCCGAATCGCATGAAACCGGAGAAATTTCGAAATGACACTAGGTTACCTCAACGGGGATATGTACATCCCCAATAATAAGAATGCCATATTTCTTCTTGACAGTAGGAAGAGGAAATTCAAAACCTCCAATAATAATCGAGGGAATTTTTCCAATAGAATTGATACTATGAACTTGAGGTTGTTTCCTCGGAAAGTATACCGTATGCTGATTACCATTAACATGAAAAGTGACATTGCCTTTGTTGCAATCAATAACAGCCCCTACAGTATTCAAAAAGGTTCTACCAAGGACAATCGACATACTATCGTCCTCGGGAATATCAAGGATAACAAAGTCCGTTAAAATAGTAAACTTTGCAACCACAACAGGCACATCCTCACAAATACCGAAAAGTATAGCGGTTGATTAATTGGCCATTTGCAAAGATATTTTAGTAGGTGTCAACTTATTCAATTCAAGTCTACGGTATAAAGAGAGAGGCATAACACTAACACTGGCTCCAAGATCACATAAAGCAGTTTTAACATAGTTTCTTTTAATGGAGCATGGTATAGTTGGTACTCCTGGGTCTCCAAGTTTCTTAGCTATTCCACCCTTAATAGTATAATTAGCAAGCATGGTGGAAATTTCAGCTTCAGGTATCTTTCTTTTATTTGTAATAATATCTTTAATGTACTTAGCATAAGGATTCACTTTAAGCATATCAGTTAAATGCATACGCAAAAAGATAGGTCTAATCATTTCAGCAAAACGCTCAAAATCCTCATCATCCTTTTTCTTGGATGGTTTAGGAGAAAAAGGCATGGGTTTCTGAACCCATGGTTCTCTTTCTTTACCGTGCTTCCTAGCAACGAAGTCTCTCTTATCATAATGTTGATTCTTTGATTGTTGGTTATCAAGATCAATAGCAGGTTCAACCTCTACATCATTGTTATTGTTAGGTTGAGCATCAGCATGAACATTATCATTAACATTATCACTAGGTTCATGTTCATCACCAGATTGTGTCTCAGCATCAGAAATAGAGATATCGATGGGATTCTGAGGTGTGTCTACAACAGGTTCACTAGAAGCTTGCAAAGTTCTATCATTTTTTCTTTTTCATCTTTTTATGAGGACTAGGTGCATCTACATTATTTCTGTGAGAATCTTGCTCAATTCTCTTATGGTGGCCCTCAGGATACAAAGGTTTCTGAGTCATTTTACCCATATTGGTTGCTACTCTAACAGCAAAGTCATGTTTATTATTATTTTATTCATTGAGCAAATTATTCCGAGCCTTAAGCACTTGTTCTACTTGGGTGGTAACCATAGAGGTATGTTTACTAATGAGTTTAAGTTCACCTTTAACTCTAGCCATAAAATCACTCAAGTGTCCAATCGTATAAGCATTACTCTTCAATTGTCTACCAACATAAGCATTGAAGTTTTCTTGTTTAACCATAAAGTCATCAAACTCATCTAAGCATTGGCTAGCAAACTTAGTATATGGGATTTCAACTTTATCATATCTTTAGAGAGAATTTACCTTTACTACCTATGTCGGGTTACCAAGACCATGTATTTCTTTGATAGGTGGTATATTAAGGCCATGTATTTATTCAACAGGAGGTAAATTCTTAACATCTTCAACTTTAATACCTTTCTCTTTCATAGATTTCTTTGCCTCTTGCATATCTTCAGGACTGAGGAATAGAACACCTCTTTCCTTTGGGGTTGGCTTATGAGTTGGTTCAGGAAGTGTCCAATTGTTTTCATTAGTCAACATATTATTCAATAGCAATTTAGCTTGATCAATAGTTCTTTCCCTGAAAACACAACCAACACAACTATCCAGGTGGTCTCTGGAAGCATCGGTTAGTCCATTATAAAAGATATCAAGTATTTCATTTTTCTTAAGAGGATGATCAGGCAAAGCATTAAGTAATCAGAGAAGCCTCCCCCAAGCTTGTGGGAGACTCTCTCTTTCAATTTGCACTAAATTATATATTTCCCTCAAGGCAGCTTGTTTCTTATGAGCGGGGAAATATTTAGCAGAGAAGTAATAACTCATATCCTGGGGACAACGCATACAACCAGGATCAAGAGAATTAAACCAAGTTTTAGCATCACCCTTTAATGAGAACGGGAATATCTTAAAGATATAGTAGTAGCAAGATTTCTCATCATTAGTGAACAGGGTGGCTATATCATTCAATTTAGCAAGATGTGCCACAACAGTTTCAGATTCATTGCCATAAAAAGGATCAGATTCAACCAAAGTAATTATCTCAGGATCGACAGAGAAATCATAATCCTTATCAGTAACACAGATAGGTGAAGTAGAAAAAGCAGGGTCATATTTCATTCTAGCATTGAGAGACTTTTGTTTCAGCTTAGCTAATAATTTCTTAAGATCAGATCTATCATTGCAAGAAAGAAAATCGCTAGCAGTTTCTTCATCCATAACATAACCCTCAGGCACAACAGGCAATTCATATCTAGGGGGAGAATCTTCATCATCAGTTTCATCAATATTACCAGTTTCAATAATTTCATTCTCCCTAGCCCTAGCAAGTTGTTCATCAAGAAATTCACCTAATGGCACAGTAGTATCAAGCATAGAAGTAGTTTCATCATAAGTATCATGCATAGCAGAAGTGGCATCATCAATGACATGCGACATATTAGAATTAATAGCAGAAACAGGTTTAGGTGTCGCAAGTTTACTCATAACAGAAGGAGAATCAAGTGCAGAGCTAGATGGCAGTTCCTTACCTCCCCTTGTAGTTGAGGGATAAACCTTAGTTCTTTCATTTTTCAAGTTCCTCATAGTGACCAGCAGATATAAATCCCAAGTAACTCAAAGAACAGAGCTATGCTCCCCGGCAATGGTGCCAGAAAATAGTCTTGATAACCCACAAGTATAGGGGATCGCAACAATTTTCGAGGGTAGAGTATTCAACCCAAATTTATTGATTCGACACAAGGGGAGCCAAAGAATATTCTCAAGTATTAGCAGTTGAGTTGTCAATTCAACCACACCTGGCTAACTTAATATTTGCAGCAAAGTATTTAGTAGCAAAGTAGTATGGAAGTAACGGTAATAGTGGCAAAAGTAACAATAGCAGTTTTGTAGCAATTGTAAAAGCAACAACGGTAAAGTAACTAAGCAAAGGGCAATATGTGAAAAGCTCGTAGGCATTGGATCAGTGATGGATAATTATGTCAGATGCGATTCCTCATGTAATAGTTATAACATAGGGTGACATAGAACCAGCTCCAGTTCATTAATGTAATGTAGGCATGTATTCCGAATATAGTCATACGTGCTTATGGAAAAGAAATTGCATGACAACTTTTGTCCTACCCTCCCAAGGCAGCGGGGTCCTATTGGAAATTAAGGAATATTAAGGCCTCCTTTTAATAGAGTACCGGACCAAAGTATTAACACTTAGTGAATACATGAATTCCTCAAACTACGGTCATCACCGGTAAGTATCCCGATTATTGTCACTTCGGGGTTAACGAATCATAACACATAATAGGTGACTATAGACTTGCAAGATAGGATCAAGAACTCACATATATTCATGAAAACATAATAGGTTCAGATATGAAATCATGGCACTCGGGCCCTAGTGACAAGCATTAAGCATAGCAAAGTCATAGCAACATCAATCTTAGAACATAGTGGATACTAGGGATCAAACCCTAACAAAACTAACTCGATTACATGATACTCGGGAGCAATCCTACGATGGAATTACTCACGCACGGCGGTGAGAATCATGAAATTGGTGATGGAGGATGGTTGATGATGACGACGGCAACAGATTCCCCTAGCTGGAGCCCCAAACGGACTCCAGATCAGCCCTCCTGAGAGAGTTTAGGGCTTGGCGGCAGCTCTGTATCGTAAAACGCGATGAATCTTTCTGTCTAGTTTTTTTCTCCCCGGACATGAATATATGGAGTTGGAGTTGAGGTCGGTGGAGCTTCAGGGGACCCACGAGGCAGGGGGGCGCTGAGCAAGTCTTGGATTAGGGGGTATCCGGACAGCCGGACTATATACTTTGGCCGGACTGTTGGACTATGAAGATACAAGATTGAAGACTTCGCCCTATGTCCGGATGGGACTCTCCTTTGCATGGAGGGCAAGCTTGGCGATTCGGATATGTGATCTCCTTCTTTGTAACCGTCTCTGTGTAACCCTAGCACTCTCCGGTGTCTATATAAACTGGAGGGTTTAGTCAGTAGGACAACAACAATCATAATCATAGGCTAGCCTCTAGGGTTTAGCCTCTACGATCTTGTGGTAGATGAACTCTTGTAATACTCATATCATCAAGATCAATCAAGTAGGAAGTAAGGTATTACCTCCATCGAGAGGGCCCGAACCTGGGTAAACATCGTGTCCCCAGCCTCATGTTACCATTAGCCTTAGCCGCACAGTTCAGGACCCCCTACCCGAGATCCGCCGGTTTTGACACCGACAGGGATGCCCTAGGGGGGCGCCCCCACCCTCATGGACAGGGTGTGGCCCCCCTGATGTTGATTCTTCCGCCATTACTTTTTATAAAATCCAAAAAGTTGCTCCGTGGATTTTCAGGTCATTCCGAGAACTTTTATTTCTGCACAAAAATAACACCATGGTAGTTCTGCTGAAAACAACGTCAGTCCGGGTTAGTTCCATTCAAATCATGCAAGTTAGAGACCAAAACAAGGGCAAAAGTGTTTGGAAAAGTAGATATGACAGAGACATATCAATGATGATGATGAAGATGGTGAGGCGACGGCCATGGCCTCTGTTGCCATTGCCACAACTCCACTGATGTCCCTTTTCGACTCACCCGACGAGAACATCACCGCCAAGTGCATCATGGCCAAAGCCACCAATAAGGTAACCCCCAACGTCAAAACTACCATCACTACTAATCCTTCCTTGACGGATTGCATTGATGAAAGTGAGGGGTCTAATGAGGAAGTAAATGAATTTGAGTCCTTTATGAGTAAGCTCAAGGGCAAATCCAAGAAGCACTTTGTTGCTCTCTTGGAACAACTTGGTGAAGCCAATGACATGATCGAGGCTCATGAAGAAACCATCTCTAAGATGGAAGGTCATAGTCGTGACTATGCCGATGAGATATCGGATCTCTCTAATGTGCTTGAGGAAGAGCATGGTCATTGTTCAGCTCTTGAGGAGTCACACAATGATGACCATGCTAAATTAAAGAAATATATTGATCATGCTCTTGTTGTATCTCATGTGCTCAATTTCGAGAAGGATAAACTTGGGGTTGACCATGCTAGACTCAAGGAGGAGTTTGATATACTTGACAAGGCTCACAATGCCTTGAAAGGTGCTCATGACAGCCTCAAGGAGTCTCATGATCAACTCCAAGTGAATCTAACCAAGGAGAAAGTCACTTTTCCTCATATGGTCTTAATTGATAATGCAAATGCTATTAACCCATGTTGTGAGCATGTGCATCTTGTGGAGGAGAGTGCCAAGTTGAAGGAGCAACTTGAGAAAGGCCTTATGTCTTTCATACAAGGTGAGAAGAACCTTAACGATCTTTTGAGCAATCAAACTGAAGTTGTGGGCAAGGAGGGAATTGGGTTTGCACCCAAGTCCAAGAACAAGAAGGAGAATGATAAGGCCAAACAACCTCTTCCTCTCAAGCAAACTTTTGTGAAGGAGGGAGAAGGTTCTCCTAAGGAGAAGAAGAAGAACAATGTGAAGGGTGGTGGTGTCAAGAAGGGCTTTGCCACACCTTCCAACAAAGCCGACGACTTTAACCCTTCTTATGTGCTATGTCGTGCTAGTGATGGGCATGTTTATGCCAAATTTGTTGGTTCTCCTTACGAGTACAATGAATGGTCTATTTGGGTTCCTAAAACCCTTGTTACTAACATCAAAGGACCCATTACAAAATGGGTACCTAAAACCAAGCATTGATCCCTTGTAGGTGTTTGCTTCCGATGGGGGATCATGGTTGCTCGATAGTGGAGCCACAAATCATATGACTGGAAGCAAGGACTTGGTGGTGGACGTGCACAAGATTCCATCTATTCCCACCAATGTCGAGTGGGGTGATGCCTCGTCTTCTAAGGTATTGGGTATTGGCAAGGTTATCATTTCTCATGATCTCTCGATCGAGAAAGTCATGCTTGTTGAGTCCCTTGCATACAATTTACTTTCCATTCATCAACTTGAAATCATGGGCTTTGCCACATTCTTTGATATTGATACCATGGCCCTCTTGTGTAGCAAGACTCTTAAAGTAGCCTTTGTTGGGCATGTCGAGAATGGCCTTTATGTGATTAACTTTTCGGAGTGACCCACTAAGACCGTGACATGCCTAATGGCTAAAGTTGATGTGGGATGGCTTTGGCATCTCCATTTAGCCCATGTCAATATGAGATCTTTGCAAAGTCTTCTCAAGGGGGACCATGTCCGTGGACTAACAAATTTTAGTTTTGCCAAAGATCGTGCTTGCAGTGCTTGTATCAAAGGAAAGTTACATGAGAAGGCTCACCCTCCCACGACTATCATCTACTCGAAGAGACCCTTGGAGCTCCTTCACATGGATCTCTTTGGGCCTCCATCCTTTGATAGTCTTGGGGTTAGGAAGTATTGCTTGGTGATTGTGGATGATTGCTCAAGATACACTTGGGTATATTTCTTCAAGAGGAAGAGTGAGACTCAACAAACCATCATTGACTTTGCAAATGAAGCTCGGTGTCAACACAATGCAAAGATCTTGACAATAAGAAGTGACAACGACATCGAGTTCAAGAACTACACCTTGGATGAGTTCCTTAGTGATGAGGGGATAAAGCATCAATATTCCGCACCTTACACCCCTCAACAAAATGGTGTAGCGGAGAGGAAGAAGCGGACGTTGATGGACGTGGCAAGGACCATGATGGTAGAGTTCAAGTCTCCCTACAACTTTTGGGCCGAAGCCATCAACAACGCTTGCCATGCATCCAATCGGCTCTATCTCCGCAAGGGTTTGAACAAGACTCCATATGAGATACTTACCGGTAACAAGCCCAACCTCAAGTACTTCTGGGTGTTAGCTTGTAAGTGTTTCATTCGCAAGAAAGGTGTTCATTTTTATAAATTTGAGGCTAGAGCTCATGAGGGCATATTCGTTGGTTACGTGACAAACTCTCATGCTTACCGTGTCCTCAACAAGTCCACGGGACTCATTGAGGAGATGTGTAACATGGAGTTTGACGAGAATAACGGCTCCCAAGTGGAGCAAAGTGGTACTTGTGATGTAGGTGATGAAATTCCTCCCCAAGCCATAATAAGAATGGGTGTTGGTCATATCCTACCCATTGAGGAACCCCTTGTGGCCGAAGGAGAAGGACAATGCTCCACTCAAGTGGATCCACCACCAACCCAAGACCCACACGCTTACGAAGAACAAAGGGAAGGCCCTCAACCAAGTGAACAAGACCAAGGGCAAGATCAACCTCAAGATGGTGGTGAACCACCAAGTGATGCCCAAGGTCAAGTTCTCCCTTCCGAGAAAGTTCAATATCAAGAGCAAGCTCAAGATAAAGAACAAGCTCAGGACGACGCTCAAGATGATCAAGTTACCACTCCTCAACTCACTCCTGAGGAGGAATTGGAGTGTTGTGCCGCTATGATTGAATCCAAGCTCACAATCAAAGTTCATCTCATGAAGAATGTGCTTGGAAGCCTAAGAAAGGGGGTAAGCACTCATAGACAATTAGCAAATTGTTGTGAACATCACGCGTTTGTTTCTTGTGTCGAACCCCAAAAGGTCTATGGGGCGCTCGAGGATCCGGATTGGATCAATGCCATGCATGAAGAACTCAACAACTTAAATCACAATAAGGTGTGGAGATTGGTGCCAAGGCCAACAGGGAACCATAATGTCATGGGAACCAAGTAGATATTCAAGAACAAGCAAGATGCTCATGGAATTATCGTTCGCAACAAGGCTCGTTTGGTAGCACAAGGCTACTCCCAAGTCGAGGGTACCGACTACGGTGAAACCTTTGCTCCCGTTGCCCGCCTTGAATCTATTTGTTTGTTGATTGCTTATGCTTCTCATCATAACTTCAAGTTGCAACAAATGGATGTGAAGAGTGTTTTCCTTAATGGTCCTATTAATGAGTTGGTGTATGTCAAACAACCCCCGAGGTTCGAGGATCCCTATTTCCCCGATCATGTGTACCAACTCGACAAGGCACTCTATGGCCTTAAACAAGCCCCGCGTGCATGATATGAGCACCTTACCGAGTTGTTGCAAGATCGTGGGTTTGAAATTGGGAAAATCGACCCCACTCTTTTTACTAAGAAGGTCAATGGGAGTTGTTTGTATGCCAACTATATGTTGATGATATTATCTTTGGTTCCCCTAACAAAGCTTTCAATGAGGAATTTGCCGCTCTCATGACCTCGAAGTTCAAGATGTCTATGATGGGAGAGTTGAAGTTCTTTCTCGGGTTCGAAATCAAGAAAAGAAGAGAAGGAACCTTCATCAACCAAGCCAAATACACTCAAGACGTACTCAAGAGATTCAAGCTAAGTGATGTCAAGCTGTCCTCCACTCCGATGCCCGTCAAATGCCAACTTGACATTGATCCCAATGGTAAAGCGGTGGATCAAAAGGTATATCATTCCATGATTGTCTCCTTGCTTTACCTTTATGCATCTCGACCGGATATCATGTCGAGTGTGGGAATTTGTGCATGGTTCCAAGCCGCACCTAAGGAAAGCCACTATGTGGCGGTCAAGTGAATCTTTTGATATTTGGCTCATACCCCAAACTATGGCTTATGGTACCCAAGAGGAGCAAACATCAACCTTTTGGGCTATTCGTACTCAGATTGGCCGGGAGACAAAGTGGATAGGAAGTCAACCTCCGAAGGGTGCCAATTTCTTGGTTGCTCTTTGGTAAGTTGGTCTTCTAAGAAGCAAAGTTGCGTGTCTCTGTCGTCCATCGAAGCGGAGTATGTGGCCTCCGGTAGTTGTTGTGCTCAACTTCTGTGGATGAGGCAAACTTTAAAATATTACGGTGTCATTTGTGATGAAGTGCCTCTTTGGTGTGACAATTAAAGTGTCATCAAGATCTCTCTCAATCAAGTGCAACACTTCAGGACGAAGCATATTGAGATTCGGTATCACTTCATCCGGGATCACATTACGCGAGGGGAGATCAAGCTCAAATATATCAACACTCATGATAACCTTGCAGATATTTTCACGAAGCCCTTGGATGAAGCAAGATTTCGTGAGTTAAGGCATGAACTAAATATCATTGATTCAATCAATGTAGCTTGAACTCGTGCACACCCCACCATACTCATCTTGATATCTTGTTTAGGTGTAGGCATGGACATAGGGGGAGTGTTGTTCTCTCAATGAACTCTCCCTCCCCCTATTATGCATAAATTGATCAACTCTTTTACATTAGCCATTCTTGATGGTAATCGTGCTTCAAAGACGAGTTTTGGTCATGGGCCCAAGGATAATTCTTTGCGGTGCCATACCAATTGACTCAAACATAGGTGGCTTCGTTCACCGCCCTCTCCTCTAGAGAGGTTTTGGCTAGTGCGTGTTCCTTGTTGCCTTTTGCCTTCTTGTTGAGCCGTGTTTGTGTTTGAGTTGCCTTGTGTGTGTTTGTGCGTTTGCGTGTCCGATCGCTTGAAGGTTCTTGTGCAAAGGCCGTGTTTCTCTGTTTTGTCGAAACGTGCACTTTCTTCCTCTGGCTTCGCCCCGCTCAGGCATAGTTCACCATCTTTCGGGTCCCAACAGGCGTGCTCCAACTCGAACCCTTCACAGAAGATTAGGGTCGTCCAGTGGTGTGGCCCGTGAGGGCCTCCTGCTCGTCAGCTTCCTTGCGCATCCCCAGGTTTCAGAACCCGTCGACTCGCACGCATGTTGGACTCCTTGGTCCATGTTTCAAGACGGGTCGGATGGGGAGCCTACAGGCCGTTGCAGCACAATGCCTCGAGGGACACACCTTTTGGTGTGCGGGTACCGGCTGTGCCGACGACGGCCACTGGGGCACCTAGGGTGCCCGGGATTTTGCCGCCAGCATGGCCGACAATAGTCCACACCCCGAGCCGAGCAGCGGACCAGCAAGAGCCGTTCCGCATACGGCCGGGGCGCATCGCCGACCCCCGTCCACTTCCCTCCCGGCAATTTCAAGCACTCTTTGACTCTTTTTTCAAAGTCCTTTTCATCTTTCCCTCGTGGTACTTGTTTGCTACCAGTCTCTCGCCTATATTTAGCCTTCGACGGAGTCTACCGCCTGATTTGGGCTGCATTCCCAAACAACCCAACTCGTTGACGGCGCCTCGTGGGGCGATACGGCCCGGCCGGACGGGGCTCTCACCCTCCTAGGCGCCCCTTTCTAGGGGACTTGGGCCCGGTCCGTCGTTGAGAACGCCTCTCCAGACTACAATTCGTATGGCACAGCCGCCCGATTCTCAAGCTGGGTTGCTCCTAGTTCGCTCGCCGTTACTAGGGGAATCCTTGTAAGTTTCTTCTCCTCCGCTTATTTATATACTTAAACTCAGCGGGTAGTCCCACTTGACCTGGGGTCGCGGCCGAAGCGACGTGTGCTTCGTTTGCTGGGTCATTCCGAGGCCATAATGCCAGCTCGTGTCGGATGCACTGCATTGATAAAGCAAGGACGCCCACCATGTGCTGTGTCCGGCATGGTATGCCAGCAGCCCGATCTTCGGTCCACCGCCCCTTGCGAGACGAGGGACCAGATGCTGCATCCCAATTCCCGATGAGGGTGGTTGGGAGTGTGTTTTGGCGTGATGCCCAGGCAGGCGTGCCCTCGGCCGAGTGGCCTCGGGCACAACTTGCGTTCAAAGACTTGATGGTTCGCGGGATTCTGCAATTCACACCAGGTATCGCATTTTGCTATGTTCTTCATCGATGCGAGAGCCGAGATATTCATTGCCGAGAGTCGTGTGGATTAAATAGCTTTGCAACACGAGGGACGGCTAGCAAGCTAGCCATGCCCCCGGGTTAGGCATAGTGTTCCTTGATGCCTTCGGCGCCGTGGGTTCTTTTACCCCGAGCCCCCACCTGCTCTGAGAAGGGGAGGTGGTCGAGGCATTGGCCGAGCGATGGACGGTGCCGTCACTGACGGATTGGATGATGCGTGCGCGGTCTATTTTGGTCAGGGTCACGACAATGATCCTTCCGCAGGTTCACCTATGGAAACCTTGTTACGACTTCTCCTTCCTCTAAATGATAAGGTTTAATCGACTTCTCGCGACTTCGGGGGTGCCGAACCGCCTGTCGGTGTCAAAACCTGTAGATCCCGGGTAGGGGGTCCCGAACTGTGCGTCTGAGGTCGATGGTAACAGGAGACGGGGGACACGAGGTTTACCCAGGTTCGGGCCCTCTCTATGGAGCCAATACCCTACTTCCTGCTTGATTGATCTTGATGAATATGAGTATTACAAGAGTTGATCTACCACGAGATAGTAATGGCTAAACCCTAGAAGTCTAGCCTATATGATTATGATTGTAATTGCCTCTACGGACTCAACCCTCTGGTTTATATAGACACCGGAAGGGGGCTAGGGTTACACAAAGTCGGTTACAGAGAAAGGAATCTACATATTCGAGTCGCCAAGCTTGCTATCCACGAAAAGGAGAGTCCCATCCGGACATGAGAAGAAGTCTTCGGTCTTGTATCTTCATAGTCCAATAGTCCAGCCCATGTCACATAGTCTGGACAGCCGAAAACCCCTAAATCTAGGACTCCCTCAGTAGCCCCCGAACTAGTCTTCCAATGATGATGTGTCCGGGCGGAGATTGTCTTCGGCATCGCAAGGAGGGTTCCTCCTCCAGTTATTTCAAAGTACCTGACTTTACAGAGCGGTATTCTGCTTTCCCTTTAATGTCACGCCCATCGGCTTCCGCACCTTCATGACTTCAGCTTCCACGTGTCGAGCAAATATGAGTGGTCGGGGTATTATTACACATACAATCCTGGCCGTGTATAAAACACGTCTATTTAAAGAGACTGGGATTTTCAGATCCATTTCATACCAAGCGAGGAATCCGCAGAGGTTGCTTGGAGAAACCATTCCAACATGTCTAGCGCTCCCAACTCTTCCTCCCATCCCCACGGTCCCAAAAAAAGTGATTGGAGAAGTGTTCCATATCGCACAGTCAGCTAGTCGAGCTGCAAACACAGGGATTCCCCCCCCCCACAGATCTAGTTCATGTTCGAGCGGGATTGATTTCCTTCAACGGCGGGACTCAGGCGGAGAATTGCCCCAACCCATCCAGGGGGGAGCGGGTATACTTCGTTCCCTACTTACTGAGAGGCGTCGGATTTCCAATCCACCCATTCCTCTGAGGGCTTCTGGAGTATTATGGTCTCCAGGTGCACAATTTCACTCCTACCTCCATCTTGCACATTGCTGGTTACGTTGCCCTTTGCGAGTTATTCCTGGGTTGTGAGGCCCACTTTGAATTATGGAAGAAGCTATTCTTCCTCGTCCCTCGTAGCCAAGGAGGATTAATATTTGAAGTAGGCGGAGCTGAAGAATGGCATATCACCGGGACTGGATACCTGTCCAGCATGCCGAAGAAGGCATCCGAAGAGTGGCCCTCTGAATGGTTTTATATCGAGGATGCCGCCCTTCCCGACCTAGTCCGAATGGGTCTCCCCGAATTTTCAAGCATTCCGTTGAAGAAATGCCACAACTTGCGCCCTCGGAGCTTTGAGGAAGATAGTGTGGAAGTCCGTCAGTTGACCAGCAAGATAAAGACTCTCGCTCATGACCCACAAGTATAGGGGATCTATCGTAGTCCTTCTGATAAGTAAGAGTGTCGAACCCAACGAGGAGCAGAAGGAAATGACAATCGGTTTTCAGTAAGGTATTCTCTACAAGCACTGAAATTGTAGGTAACAGGTAGTTTTGTGATAAGATAATTTGTAACGGGTAACAAGCAATGAAAGTAAATAAGGTGCAACAAGGTGGCCCAATCCTTTTTGTAGCAAATGACAAGCCTGGACAATTTCTTATAATGAGAAAAGTGCTCCCGAGGACACATGGGAATTATCGTCAAGCTAGTTTCATCACGCTCATATGATTCGCGTTCGGTACTTTGATAATTTAATATGTGGGTGGACCGGTGCTTGGGTACTGCCGTTTCTTGGACAAGCATCCCACTTATGATAAACCCCTATTGTAAGCATCTGCAACAACAAAAGAAGTATTAAGTTAAACCTAACCATAGCATGAAACTAGTGGATCCAGATCAGCCCCTTACGAAGCAACGCATAAACTAGGGTTTAAGCTTCTGTCACTCTAGCAACCCATCATCTACTTATTACTTCCCAATGCCTTCCTTCCTCTAGGCCCAAATAATGGTGAAGTTTCATGTAGTCGACGTTCACATAACACCACTAGAGGAGAGACAACATACATCTCATCAAAATATCGAACGAATACCAAATTCTCATGACTACTAATAGCAAGACTTCACCCATGTCCTCAGGAACAAACCTAACTATTCATGAAGCATATTCATGTTCATAATCAGAGGAGTATTAATATGCATTAAGGATCTGAACATATGATCTTCCACCAAGTAAACTAATTAGCATCAACTACAAGGAGTAATTAACACTACTAGCAACCCACAGGTACCAATTTTTGGTTTTGGATACAAGAGATGAACTAGGGTTTGAGAGGAGATGGTGCTGGTGAAGATGTCGATGGAGATTGACCCCCTCCCGATGATGATGGTGATGATTTCGCCCTTTCGGAGGGAAGTTTCCCCGGCAGAACAGCTCCACCGGAGCCCTAGATTGGTTCCGCCAAGGTTCCGCCTCGTGGCAGCGGAGTTTCGTCCCGTAAGATTGCTTATGATTTTTTTCCAGGGTAGAAGACTTCATATAGCAGAAGATGGGCACCGGAGGGCCACCAGGTGGCCCACGAGGTAGGGGGCGCGCCCAGTAGGGTTGGGCGCGCCCCGCACCCTTGTAGCCAGGGTGTGGGCCCCCTCGTGTACTTCTTCCGCTCAATAATTATCATTAATTCCAAAAATGACTTTCGTGGAGTTTTAGGTCTTTTGGAGCTGTGCAGAATAGGTCTACAATATTTGCTCCTTTTCCACCCAAAATCCCAGCTGCCGGCATTTTCCCTCTTCATGATAAACCTTGTAAAATAAGAGAGAATAGCCATAAGTATTGTGACATAATGTGTACTAACAGCCCATAATGCAATAAACATTGATATAAAAGCATGATGCAAAATGGACGTATCAACTCCCCCAAGCTTAGGCCTCGCTTGTCCTCAAGGGAAGCCGATATCAAAGAATATGTCCACATGTTTAGAGATAGAGGTGTCGATAAAAATAAAATACGAACATGAGGGCATCATGATCATTCTTATAACAACAACATATATAGATTTTGTCATATGATTTCTTATGCTCTAGTAACAATCTATTCACAATGTCAAGTATGGTACAAAAACTTGATTGAGAACAAACACACTATAATCTCAGTCACTGAAGCAACTGCAATTTATTATAACATCAGAAAGAGTCAAGAATAGAGCTTTTCAGCAAGTCCACATACTCAACTATCATATAATCTTCTACAATTGCTAACACTCACGCAATACTTATGGTTATGGAGTTTTAGTCAGACACTGAGAAAGATAGGGGCTTATAATTTCGCCTACCAACGTGTTCACCTTTGGGTGATGTCAACAATAATAGTTCATGCTAACTTACATCCAATTGGATATATATATATATATATATATATATATATATATCAGGATCTTTCCAACACGAGGTGCTTGCCAAAGGATAAAATGAAAAAGGGAAAGGTGAAGATCACCTTGACTCTTGCAAAAAGTAAAAGACATAAAGTAAAAGATAGGCCCTTCGCAGAGGGAAGCAGAGGTTGTCATGTGCTATTAGGGTTGGATGCACAAAATCTTAATGCAAAAGAACGTCACTTTATATTGCCACTTGTGATATGAACCTTTATTATGCAGTCCGTCGCTTTTATTACTTCCATATCACACGATCGTATAAAGCTTATTTTCTCCGCACTAATAAGTCATACATATTTAGAGAATAATTTTTATTGCTTGCAACATGACAACTTACTTGAAGGATCTTACTCAATCCATAGGTAGGTATGGTGGACTCTCATGGCAAAACTGGGTTTAAGGATATTTGGAAGCACAAGTAGTATCTCTACTTGGTGCAAGGAATTTGGCTAGCATGAGGGGGAAGGCAAGCTCAACATCTTTGGAAGGTCAATGACAATATACTTTAACTGAGATGTCAGAAAACATAAACTATTATGTTGTCTTCCTTGTCCAACATCAACTCTTTTAGCATGTCATACTTAATGAGCGCTTCACAATCATAAAAGATGTCTAAGATAATATATCTATATGTGAACCCCTCTTTCCTTATCACTTCCTATTAATTGCAACGATGACCAAGGGTACGTTCATCAACTCTCAACAATTTTTATGCCTCATACTTTCTATGTGTGAAGTTATCACTATCCATAAGATCAATATGAACTCTTTTATTCTTTCTACTTTCTCAAGATCATAGCACATAGCAAAGCCCTAGACTCAACACTAAACTTTATTATAGATAGCACACGGACTTGATTACATAAAAAGATCACAATGCAAAACTCAAACAACTTGATATCAAAACTTCAAACTACTAAATCAAGACACTACTAAAATGATCGAACTAAATAAAGCGGTAAAGATAGGAGTGTGATGGTGATACGATACCGGGGCACCTCCCCCAAGATTGGCAGTTGCCAAAGGGAGTGCCCATACCCATGTGGTTATGTCTTCGGAGGGGGTGAAGTGGGAGTTGTTGCATTTTTCTTCTCTAGCTTGCGTCTGAGGCTAAAATTTTCCTCCCTCAGATCCTCATTCTTGAGCTCAAGTTTCATTATCTTTTTGCATAATGCCACCTTGCTGTCCTGTAGAAAACGTGGTGGGATAGATTGTACCTTAGGGAAGCTTGACTTCTTGAACTCCACATGCATATCGCCAGGTTGAGGTAGTGGATCGTCCTCTTCATCGGAGCTTGTCTCCTCCTTCCATTTTGGATCATAGTCTTCTTCTTCCTCCGTGGTCCATCCATAATGCTCCACATCCCCATAAACTTTTGGGTTTGCCATATAATCAGCTATGTAGCTCTCCCCCTCAGAATCTTGGGACGACATCTTGTTCCAAATCTGCAACAGGAACAGCTCGAAACAAAAAAAGAGGATATTTGTGTGATACGGTGGTCAAAACCTTCGGGAGTATATATAATGAAATTTTACCGACCAAAATACATAACATACAAGAAAACAGAGTCCGGGAGGCACACGAGGTGCCCACGAGACAGGGGGCGCACCCTACAAGGAGGGGGGCACCCTCCACTCTCGTGGGAGCCTGGTGTCCCTTTCAGACTACTTCTTTCTTCCTAAAATTCTTAAATAATCCAAACTGATAAAAATTGCCATTGGAGTTGTTTTGGAGTCGGTTTACTTACCGTACCACATACCTATGCCTTTTCGAGGTCTGGAATGTTCTGGAAAGTGTCCCTTATGTATTCCTCAGGGGTTACGGTTTCAATAATATTAGTTTCAACATTGATAGGATTACCTGAAATATAGTGTTTAATTCTTTGACCGTTTACCACCCTCGGATTCGTGCCTTTGAAGTTGTTGATTTTTATGGCACCAGAACGTTAGACCTCCTCGATAACGTAGGGACCTTCCCATCTTGAGAGAAGTTTTCCTGCAAAAAATATTAAACGAGACTTGAATAATAACACATAATCTCCTACATTAAACTCACACTTTTGTATCCTCTTATCATGCCAGCGTTTGACTTTTTCTTTGAATAGCTTGGCATTCTCATAGTCTTGGGTTCTCCATTCATCAAGTGAGCTAATATCAAATAACCTCTTCTCACCGACAAGTTTGAAGTCATAATTGAGCTCTTTGATAGCCTAATATGCCTTATGTTCAAGTTCAAGAGGTAAATGACACGCTTTTCCATAAACCATCTTATAAGGAGACATACCCATAGGATTTTTGTATGCAGTTCTATAGGCCCATAATGCATCATCAAGTTTTTTGGACCAATTCTTTCTAGATCTATTCACAGTCTTTTGCAAACTTAATTTGAGCTCACTATTGCTCAACTCTACTTGACCACTAGACTACGGATGATAAGGAGATGCTATTCTATGATTGACATCATACTTAGCAAGCATCTTACGGAAAGCACCATGAATAAAATGTGAACCACCATCAGTCATAAGATATCTGGGGACTCCAAACCTCGGAAAAATAACTTCTTTAAGCATTTTAATAGAAGTGTTATGATCAGCACTACTAGTTGGAATAGCTTCTGCCCACTTAGTAACGTAATCAACATCAACTAAGATATGTGTATAACCATTAGAGGCAGGAAAAGGTCCCATATAATCAAATCCCCAAACATCAAATGGTTCAATAACAAGAGAGTAATTCATAGGAATTTCTTGACGTCTACTAATGTTACCTATTCTTTGACATTCGTCACAGGATAATACAAACTTACGAGCATCTTTTAAAAGAGTAGGCCAATAAAAACCAGATTGTAGTACCTTGTGTGCAGTTCTATATCCAGCGTGGTGTCCTCCATAAGATTCAGAGTGACACTTACGTAGAATCTATTCCTGTTCATGCTCAGGCACACAACGTCTAATAACACCATCTACTCCTTCTTTATAAAGGTGTGGATCATCCCAGAAGTAATGTCTTAAATCATAAAAGAACTTTTTCTTTTGCTGGTATGTGAAACTAGGCGGTATAAATTTAGCAACAATGTAATTAGCATAATCAGCATACCAAGGAGCAGTACGAGAAGCATTGACGACCGCTAATTGTTCATCAGGAAAGCTATCATTAATAGGCAGTGGGTCATCAAGAACATTCTCTAACCTAGACAAGTTATCTGCAACGGGGTTCTCAGCTCCTTTTCTATCAATAATATGCAAGTCAAATTCTTGGAGCAAGAGAACCCATCTAACAAGTCGAGGCTTAGCATCTTTCTTTTCCATAAGATATTTAATAGCAGCATGATCAGTGTGAATAGTAACTTTGGAATCAACAATATAAGGTCTAAACTTATCACATGCAAATACAACTGCTAAGAACTCTTTTTCAGTAGTAGCATAATTTCTCTGGGCAGTATCAAGAGTCTTACTAGCATACTGGATAACATTCAATTTCTTATCAACTCTTTGCCCAAGAACAGCACCTACAACATAATCACTAGCATCACACATAATTTCAAAAGGTAAATTCCAATCAGGTGGTTGAACAATAGGTGCAGTGATCAAAGCTTTCTTAAGTGTTTCAAAAGCTTCTACACAATCACCATCAAAGACAAAAGGGATATCTTTTTGTAATAAATTAGTCAGAGGCCTAGAGATTTTAGAGAAGTCCTTAATGAACCTCCTATAAAAACCGGCATGACCAAGGAAACTTCTTATACCTTTTATGTCCTTGGGTCATGGCATCTTTTCAATAGCATCAACTTTGGCTTTATCAACTTCAATACCTCTCTCGGAGATCTTGCGCCCCAAGACAATGCCTTCATTAACCATAAAGTGACACTTTTCCCAATTCAGGACGAGACTAGTGTCTTTGCATCTCTGCAAAACTCGATCAAGGTTGCTCAAACAATCATCAAAGGAGGATCCAGAGACGGAGAAGTCATCCATGAATACCTCACAAATCTTTTCACAAAAATCAGAGAATATAGCCATCATGCATCTTTGAAAGGTAGCAGGTGCATTACATAAACAAAAAGGCATACGTCTATAAGCAAAAGTACCAAAAGGGCAAGTAAAAGTAGTTTTAGATTGATCCTTCGCTAACACAGGTATCTGAGATAAACCAGAATAACCATCTAGAAAGCAAAAATGTGTGTGTTTGGATAGCCTTTCTAGCATTTGATCAATAAAAGGTAAAGGGTAATGATCTTTCTTAGTAGCTTTATTTAACTTACGGAAATCAATTACCATCCTATAACCTGTAATAATTCTTTGCGGGATCAATTCATCTTTATCATTAGGAAGACGGTAATACCTCCCTTCTTAGGGACACAATGGACATGGCTTACCCATTCACTATCAGCAACGGGATAAATAATACCTACCTCAAGGAGCTTTAGTATCTCCTTTCTTACCACTTCCTTCATCTTGGGATTTAATCATCTTTGAGGATCTCTAACTGGTTTGGCATCTTTCTCCACTGAAATCTTGTGTTGACATAATGTGGGACTAATGCCCTTAAGATCGTCCACAGTATATCCAATAGCTGCATGGTGCTTCTTCAGAGTTTTCAATAATCTTTCTTCTTCTTTCTCTGAAAGGTTAGCACTAGTAATAACAAGATACATTTATTTTTCATCAAGATAAGCATACTTAAGATTATCAGGTAATGGTTTAAGTTCAAACACGGGATCACCCTTGGGTGGAGGGGGATCCCCAAGAATTTCAACGGGAAGGTTATGTTTCAGCATAGGTTCCTGTTTAAGGAACACTTCATCTATTTCTTCCCTTCCCTTCATAAACATATCGTTTTCATGGTCTAGCAAATATTGTTCTAAACGATCAGTTGGAGGAAGAGCAATGGAAGCAAGACCGATAATCTCATCCTTACTAGGTGGTTCCCTTTCACGAGGTTGTCTACTAAACTTCGCAAATTAAACTCATGAGACATACCATCTATGCCAACAGTAACAATATTCCTTTCACAATTAATCTTAGCACTAGAAGTATTCAAGAAGGGTCTACCAAAAATAATGGGACAAAAGGCATCTTGTGGGGAAGCAAGAAGAAGAAAATCAGCAGGGTATTTAACCTTCCCACACAAAACTTCAACATCTCTAACAATCCCAATAGGTTTAATGGTATCCCTATTAGCAAGCTTAATAGTAACATCAATGTCTTCTAATTCAACGGATGCAATGTCGTGCATAATTTCTTTATAAAGATCATGAGGTATCGCTCTAGCACTGGCACCCATATCACATAAGCCATGATAACAATGGTCTCCTATTTTAATAGAAATAATAGGCGTGCCTACGACAGGTCTAAGTGTCTTAGTATCAGGTCTAGCAATATTAGCAGTCTCACCCAAGAAAGAAATAACATGCCCATCTAAGTCCTCATCCAAGAGATCTTTAACCATAGCAATACTAGGTTCAACATTAATTTGCTCAGGAGGTGTATAAGTCCTAGTATTAATCTTACGAACAACAGTCGAAGCTTTAGCATGATCCTTTATCCTAACAGGAAAATGGGTTTTTTCAACATAACGAGTAGGAACAATAGGATCACTATAGGTAATAGTCTTTTCTTCGACTGTAATAGGTGCAACTACTTTCACTTCAATAGGAGGATTATATTTAAACCACTTCTCCTTAGGGATATCAACGTGAGTAGCAAAAGATTCACAAAAAGTAGCTACTATCTCAGAGTCAAGTCCATACTTAGCGCTAAATTCACGAAAAACATTGGTATCCATAAAAGATTTAACACAGTCGAACTTAGGTGTCATACCTGACTCCTTATCATCGTCGGAACTCCAATCTTCAGAGTTGCTTTTAATTCTTTCCAATAAGTCCCATTTGAAATCAATAGTCTTCAGCATATAAGAACCAGTACAGGAAGTATCAAGCAGGTTGCGATTATCAAGAGATAGTCGAGCATAAAAATTCTGAATAATCATTTCCCGAGAGAGCTCATGATTGGGGCATGAATATAACATTGACTTAAGCCTCCCCCAAGCTTGAGCGACGCTTTCTCCTTCGCAAGGCCAGAAATTATATATGTAATTACGATCACGATGAACAAGATGCATAGGATAGAACTTCTGGTGAAATTCCAACTTCGATCGCTTATAATTCCAAGATCTCGTATGATCACATAGCCTATACCATGTCAATGCATCTCCCTTCAAAGATAAAGGGAAGACCTTCCTTTTGACAACATCATCGGGAATACTTGAAAGCTTAAATAATCCACAAACTTCATCCACAAAGATAAGGTGTAAATCGGGATGCAATGTTCCATCTCCTGCAAATGGATTAGCTAGTAGTTTCTCTATCATACCTGAAGGAATCTCAAAGTAAATATTTTCATAAAGTTCAGTAGGTTGAGGAGAAACTCTTTGCTCTTCTGGTTGGGGTGAAGATACCCCAAACAAGCCCCTCAAAGGATTAGTTTCCATAGTGACAAGTAACAGAAAATTTCAGCATACTATATAAATGTTTTCTTACCAAGTTCCACTTACCAAAAGCGCTACACTCCCTGGCAACGGCGCCAGAAAAGAGTCTTGATGACCCACAAGTGTAGGGGATATATCATAGTCCTTTCGATAAGTAAGAGTGTCGAACCCAACGAGGAGCAGAAGGAAATGATAAGCGGTTTTCAGTAAGGTTTTCTTTGCAAGCACTGAAATTGTAGGTAATAGATAGTTTTGTGATAAGATAAATAGTAACGAGCAACAAGTAAATAAAGTGAATAAGGTGCAACAAGGTGGCCCAATCCTTTATGTAGCAAAGGATAAGCCTGGACAATTCTAATAATGAGAAAGGAGCTCCCGAGGACACATTGGGAATTATCGGCAAGCTAGTTTTCATCACGCTCAAATGATTTGCGTTCAGTACTTTGATAATTTGATATGTGGGTGGACCGGTACTTGGGTACTGCCCTAACTTGGACAAGCATCCCACTTATGATTAACCCCTATTTCAAGCATCCGCAACTACAAAAGAAGTATTAAGGTAAACCTAACCACATCATTAAACATATGGATCCATATCAACCCCTAACGAAGCAACGCATAAACTAGAGTTTAAGCTTCTGTCACTCTAGCAACCCATCATCTACTTATTACTTCCCCATGCCTTCCGCTAGGCCCAAATAATGATGAAGTGTCATGTAGTCGACGTTCACATAACACCACTAGAGGAAAATACAACATACATCTCATCAAAATATCGAACGAATACAAAATTCACATGACTACTAATAGCAAGACTTCACCCATGTCCTTAGGAACAAACGTAACTACTCACAAAGCATATTCATGTTCATAATCAGAGGAGTAATAATATGCATAAAGGATCTGAACATATGATCTTCCACCAAGTAAACCAATTAGTATCAACTACAAGGAGTAATCAACACTACTAGCAACCCACATGTACCAATTTGTTGTTTTGATACAAGATTTGATACAAGAGATGCACTCTGATGGAAAAAGTTACAACTGTAAAGTTGTGCGTCTCGTCAAAATGGGTGGATTTTAATATAAAAATCATCTTAATCCGAGGTCGTATGCAACCTGCGGAGGCAAAACAAGGTCAGAAACAGAAGCTGCAGAGTCATTTCGGACCGATCGAGTTGATTTGATCGGTGAGACCGAGTTGGTCCGAAAATTTACTAGAGAGTTGGCAATATTGACTCGATAGGACCGAAATGAACAAATCGGTGAGACCGAGTTGGTCCGAGAAATTACCAAAGATTCCTGTCCGAGTTAGGTTAGGGTTTTTGATGTTTTGAACGGAATTTTTAGTCCTTTTCTTGTACGGGAAGTCCAGCCGCCTCATAAATAGATGAGAGGTGACGGCCGATTGAACAACACACAATGGAACAAATCAATCTACTACTTTTTTGTGTCCATTATCCCTCTCGCTTGTATCTTTCTTCTCGTTCTTCGTTCGTTCCTCTTCATTGCAGGGCGGCGAACCTCGAGGCCCTAGGAGTGGTCAGGCCGACCTAGGGCAGCCCATAGCTGCCACGCACCCTGACGGGGTCCCTCCCGGGCTTGTGGGGTTTCGGGTCTACAAAAGAGCCTGCCAGATTGTCTTGCATACCGCGCTTCCGGCGGGTCTCCTTTGACGTGAGCTGCGGTGCATCACCCCCGGCATCGAGGGTACACGGTGACGTGTTCGTGTGCGAACACACTTTTTAGCAACTCCGCTGGGGACGAAGCTTTGAACGGTCTCCGGCCTGTTCTTGCTACGAAGAGATCGTCATCTAGGGTTCGTAATCTACAAAGGTAATATGAATACCCAATTCACATATGTAGATGCAAATAATGCATATGTTGTTGCTAGATCATCTAATGAGCATAATGTATCGGCTAGCCCTAGTTTTATCAATCATGCATCTAATTATGCGCAAGGCCGATGCAAAACAATCTTCATGCTTCAAATTCTTATGATTTTAGCAACGTACAACATATGTATCTAAACTCTCATGCATCGGAAACCCCACAAATCCATATGCCGATGAACAACATGATGGGTTTGGTTAATCAATTTGAAACACCTCATGTTAAAATTTCCAATAGCATACAAGAAAGTGTTTCACCTTTTTATTCATCGGCAACTAATTTGCAATATGTGAATCCAACCATGCCGATGAATGAGAGAATTGGCCATGCTACTACTAGCTATTTGGCCAGTTATTCTCAACCATCATATGCTACACCTCATGTTATTAATTTTTCGGCACCATACACAACTGTAGATGTTCATAATTCGGCTTCACACCTTCCTGGTCATAGCCGAATAAATGTAAATTTTACAGGAGCGGTCGTGCCCAATATAGTAGAAGACGAGGTAGTGGTGGCTACATTGAAGAGTTTAGCCCAAAATAAGAGGATTAGTGCTATTTTCCTTGAACAACATGAAAAAGGGCTATTTCCTGATTATGCTGCAATAAAAGCTAGAGTTTTGCAAGAAGATGAATCTTTGCCAATTGATAAAATTGGCGAGCAAAAAAATGGTTTTACAACAATGCATATGCCTTCACCTAGTACTATATCATATTATACACCCCCTACACTATTGCAAAATTTCGGCAACACCTGTGTGTCATTGCCGAAAGAATCTAAAAGCATTGGGGGGGCAATCATATCCGGAGTGGGATGAAATTGAGAAAAAGCTTAAAGACAACTTTGCCGCTCGCCGTCAGAAACAAATAGAAAAAGAATTGGCTCAGATAAAAAAAGCATTGCCAATTGGTAGTATCAATGAAAAGAAGGATGATTCGGAACTTGAAAATGCTTCGGCTGAAAAAGCCGAATCAAGTAGTATATATTTTGAATCCATCAAATCCAAAGAGGCAAGCATTATTGAGAAAGGGCATGGCAAGCATAGCAAAACAACCATGCTCTATTTTTCTGAAGTTAATGGAACCTACTTCCTGCCCTATGAGTTCTGTGCCATTGACAAGCCTCAAGGACAAGAACAAGTAGTCGAACAAAGTTTGGCTGACATGGATCTTCAAAGCAATGATGCATGGAATCAAGAAAAAAGATGATGACAAGGTGTTGGGGAGCCATCCAAAGATGGAGCAAGATGTTCATCAAGTGGCACCACCATCATGCTCTCCCAACATATTTGAAGAGGTACGCATAGCGAGTAATTTACCTATTTTCAGATTTGGTCAGAACTTTATTGTTGATGCATCTATTAGAAAAATCCTCATAAGTAATTTTGAAAGAGCAATGAAGAAGGGTAATTTACTTGTTAGCAATAAAATTGTTACGGAACATATCGGTCAACCCATTGCGCCATTTATAAAGACCGATAATGACTTATTGTTACAGCCAAAGCTATCCGTGTTTCTTTGTCTAAAGTTCATATCTTGTTGGGTAGCTTTGCTTATTTTGTACTTGGCTTGCACTTGGTCTCAATTGAGACATGTATGTTCTAAATATCTTCGTTTCAAAAATTTAAAGCCAAGGTTAAAATCTTTTGGGAAAACCGATGCTAGTATAGTTTCTTATTTAAGGACATCGGAAAATGAATGCGAAAGAGAATTCATAGCCGAATGGGAAGATGCCAAATCTGAACCATTCATTTGCTTAACTCCAAAGCCGTTCTCACAAAAAGATCGGCTAGAAAACAAAAGGTATACCTTCGATTCAAGCATGTGTGATCAAATATTTGATTTGTTGCTAAAAAATAATTACATAAGAATTCTTGATCGCCATGTCAAGCCATCAATCCAAGGACGAATGTATTGTAAGTTGCATGATTCGTTCAAGCATAGTTTTGAGGATTGCAATATGTTTTGTCAAATAGTTAAATCGGCCATTGAAAAAGGACGATTGAAGTTTGTTGAAACACCAAGAGATGACCAGTCTATTCCGATTGGTCCCAATGGCAAAAAGTTTTTGCATCGGCTGCTTCAAGCCGATCCATTTAAAGAGAATATAAAAGCTGCAGGTGATGGGATCAGGCTTTCAAGTAAAGAAGTTGTTGAAGAGCATAAAAAGCATAATCTTGAGGGCGAGAGTTCCATCGAAGCTACAATGGAGACGCCAAGGACTGGGGGGCAGCAAGCAAATCCAATGATCGATGAAAGCAAACCAAAAGAAAACAAAGGCCGGAATAAGCGCAAGTGTAAGAGATCAAAAATCACCTTCGCTGAACTATTGGATAAATATCAAAAGAAGAGTGAAGAGAAGAATGCTTATCGGCCAAATCATGCAAAGAAACCAAGATCACCCCCAATGCGCAAATATGAGGATTGGTATTGGCAAAGTGATAATTTTAAGGCAACATATTCATATCCTTATTTTGGGCCGCCAATGCCAATGCCGTGGATGCCTCCCTATGCTCATATAGATACATATTCATCATGGGACAGGTATGATACAAGGGCACATTCTCCATCTTATTCTAGACCATCTCACCAATACTATGCAGCTCCAAGGAGATCAACATTTGAACAATCACGCGTCAAAGACCGTTTCAATCATAAGGAGTGCCAAATCAATTGATAAAAATCAGAGTGCCAAATCTGAAGAAAAGAAGTTAAGAGTGCACAAAGCCAAAAAAGAATTGCCATTGGTCAAAACAGAATCACAGCCGAGATGCCCACTCGGCTTATCATATTGGCAAAAGAAGAAATTACAAAATCTTAGTGCACAAGAGCTGAAAAAGAAGAACATGTCATGGGTTCCCAAGAAGATCAATCAAGACAAAAATGATGTGCATGCTTCTATTGCAACAAGTACAATAAAAGTGAAGAAGGAAAAGAATGAAAGCAACAAACAATTATGCTGAAGGTGCGCATCACAACATCAAAATCTTTGGTTAGCACATCATCCATTTTCTTCAACCATGCCGTTAATGCCTTTGCCATGGAATTCATCCCTAGGTGCTATACATATTGAGGCTTTCGGTGATTCGTAATGAGTAGTGCAACAAATATTCAAGGGTTATCAATGTTTTGACGAATCACTTACAATTTATCTTGAGGCATGTCTAGATGTAATATCCTCCTTGGGTTGCTTTGAAATTATTCCCACATCTAGACATGACAATTCCAGAGAGTTGGCGCAGCAGGCATCCGGCTACTATGTTAATCATGGTGTATTGCATTTCTATCAATAGCCGATGCTTTGTCTCGTCAGCAGAGTTAAGGCCGAACCGAATTCCACCTCTTCGGCCACTAATGAAATTTTTATGCAGGCGAAAGCAACGATTTAAGAAAGTTCATTGTTAATTAACTGCAAAGTCCTAGCAAAAGGGTGAACAATATGGTTCGGAGGATGACCCTGAGATACATATCTATGGAACTTCATCATCGGATTGTTAACAAAGTTGAGAAGGTTTCACCCAAGATTACATCAAGGATTCAAACAATAATGGCCGATATATATTTATCACCCTAAGCACATGCAAAGTGGCTGATGGAGTGTTGACATCGTCCTTAGAACCAACACGGTACAAGCTATTTTTCGGCATGCTACCTTTGCCGAAAAACAGGGGGGCATGTGTTGACGCTCAAAAATGGCATGATCGCGAAGAGTGACTTGAGTCTATAATGGGATGAGGCTAAAATTATGAGTTCATGTCACTATTTGATGGCCCTCTTCAAGATGATCGAAATAAATATGAAGATGGACCAAAACGGAGCTCAAGTGCAAAAGATATGACAATTTTGGAGATACCCGTGTTGACACCAGATTAAAGAATGGCATAAAACCTAATTAAGATGGCCTCCGATGGAAAAAGTTACAATTGTAAAGTTGTGCGTCTCGTCAAAACGGTGGATTTTAATATAAAAGTCGTCTTAATCCGAGGTCGTATGCAACCTATGGAGGCAAAACAAGGTCAGAAACAGAAGTTGCACAGTCATTTCGGACTGACCGAGTTGATTTGATCGGTGAGACTGAGTTGGTCCGAAAATTTGCCAGAGAGTTGGCAATGTTGACTCGGTAGGACCGAAATGAACCAATCGGTGAGACCGAGTTGGTCTGAGAAGTTATCAAAGATTCCTGACCGAGTTAGGTTAGGGTTTTTGATGTTTTGAACAGAATTTTTAGTCCTTTTCTTGTACGGGAAGTCCAGCCGCCTCATAAATAGATGAGAGGTGACGGCCGATTGAACAACACACAATCGAACAAATCAATCTACTACTTTTTTGTGTTCATTATCCCTCTCCCTTGTATCTTTCTTCTCGTTCTTCGTTCGTTCTTCTTCATTGCAGGGTGGCGAACCTCGAGGCCCTAGGAGCGGTCAGGCCGACCTAGGGCATCCCATAGCTGCCGCACGCCCTGACGGGGTCCCTCTCAGGCGTGTGGGGTTTCGGGTCTACAAAAGAGCCCGCCGGATTGTCTTGCGTACCGGGCTTCCGGTGGGTCTCCTTCGACGTGAGCTGCGGTGCATCAGCCCCGATGTCGACGGTACACGGTGACGTATTCGTGTGCGAACACAGGGTTTGAGAGGAGATGGTGTTGGTGAATATGTTGATGAAGATTGACCCCGTCCCGATGAGAGGATCGTTGGTGATGACGTTGGTGATGATTTCCCCCTCCTGGAGGGAAGTGTCCCCGGTAGAACAGCTCCGCCAGAGCCCTAGATTGATTCCGCCAAGGTTCCGCCTCGTGGCGGCGGAGTTTCGTCCCGTAAGCTAGCCCACGATTTTTTCGAGGGTAAAAGTGATGATATAGCAGAAGATGGACGCTGGAGACCCACCAGGGGGCCCAGGAGATAGGGGGCGCGCCCTATATGGGGGGGCGCGCCCCCTGTCTCCTGGACAGGGTGTGGCCCTCCTGGCCTATTTCTTTCGCTCAGAAATTCTTATTAATTCCAAAAAGTTGTTTTGGGGAGTTTCAGGACTTTTGGAGCTGTGCAGAATAGGTATCCAATGTTTGCTCTTTTTCCAGCCAGAATTCCAGCTGCCGGCATTCCCCCTCTTCATGGTAATCCTTGTAAAATAAGAGAGAATAGCCATAAGTATTGAGATATAGTGTGTAATAACAGCCCATAATGCAATAAATATTGATATAAAGCATGATGCAAAATGGATGTATCACCGATCAAGCTCGGCCTCTCTCTCTTCGTACATGTGCACTCGAGGTGAGTCATGAATAATGTCGCAGGGTAACACAACCTTTGTGCCGTACACCATGAAGAAGGGCATGTATCCAGTAGTGCGGTTGGGCGTGGACCGCAGCCCCCAGAGTACGGAGTCAAGCTCCTCAACCCAGTGATTGTCTGATTCTTTCAAATACCGCACTAGTCTGGGTTTAATGCCGCTCATAATAAGACCATTTGCCCGTTTGACTTGACCGTTTGTTTGTGGGTGATAGACGGAGGCGTAATCGAGCTTAATGCCCATATTTGCACACCAGTATTTCACCTCATCGGTTGTAAAGTTAGAGCCGTTATTGGTGATGATGTTGTGTGCAACACCGTAATGGTGCACAACGCCGGATACAAAGTCTATCACTGGTCTGGCTTCGGCCATTTTAACAGGTTTGGCCTCTATCCACTTAATTAGTGAAATTATCCACCATGACCAACAAATATTTTTTCTTATGGCTTCCCCCTTTAAGGGGTCCGACCATATCAAGCCCCCAGACAGCAAAAGGCCAAGTGATGGGGATTGTATGTAACGCGGTGGGTGGCATATGGCTTTGATTGGCGAGAAGCTGGCATCCGACGCAATGTTGGACCAAGTCCTGTGCATCTGCTCGGGCTGTCAGCCAATAGAAACCTGTACGGAAGGCCTTGCTTACAAGGACCCGAGCCACGGCATGAATTTCAGCCAAGAGCTACCGCCCCTCCTCCTCGTAGATACATCTTTGAAGTACTCCGGTAGCGCTTTTCTTATAGAGTTCTCCTTCATGAACCTTGTAGGCTTTCGAGCACCAAACAATGCAGCGCGCCTCATTATGGTCCTTTGGGAGTTCTTGCCTATTAAGGTAGGCCAAGAAGGGTTCGGTCCATGGGGCAATGACTGCCATGATAAGATGGGCCGATGGTGTGATTTCGGTGGCTAAGGCCCCGATGATATCGGTGTGTTTGACATCTGGGGTTATAGTCGGATTCAGACTAGAGTTGCCGCACTCCCCTTGCCACACCACGGATGGCTTGGAGGGCCTTTCCAGAAAAATATTAGGTTGGACGGGGTCGCATTTAGCGCCAATGCGGGCAAGGACATCTGCCGCTTGATTACTTTCTCGAGTCACATGATGAAACTCGAGCCCCTCGAACCGAGCCGACATTTTGAGAACTGCGTTACGGAAAGCCGCCATTTTCGGATCTTTGGCATCAAAATCTCCATTTATTTGGGATATTGTGAGGTTTGAATCCCCGCGCACCTCCAGGCGTTGTATGCCCATGGAGACAGCCATCCGAAGACCATGTAGTAAAGCCTCGTATTCGGCTGCATTGTTGGAGTTTGTGTATAATATTTGGAGTACGTACTGAACTGTATCTCCAGTGGGGGATGTTAGGACAACACCCGCTCCTAGGCCTGCAGCATTTTGGAGCCATCAAAGTGCATGACCCAGTTGGAATATGTGTCGTACTCTATAAGGCGTTCGACTTCTGTCCATTCAGCGATGAAGTCGGCCAGTACTTGGGATTTAATGGCCCGTCGTGGTCTGTATGTTATGTCAAATGGGAGGAGCTCGATGGCCCACTTGGCAATCCAGCTCATGGCATCGCGGTTGTTTATTATGTCATTGAGTGGTACTTCGTAGGCCACCATGATTGAGCACTCTTGAAAGTAGTGTTGTAGCTTCCGGGATGCCATGAAGACCGCGTATGCTATTTTTTGGTAATGAGGGTACCGGGATTTGCATGGTGTGAGAACAGTAGATATGTAGTATACCGGCTTTTGAAGCAGGAATTCGTCCTCCTCTCGTTCAACAACGAGCACCGCTCTCGGTGTCAAAACCGGCAGATCTCGGGTAGGGGGTCCTGAACTATGCATCTAGGCGGATGGTAACAGGAGACAAGGGACACGATGTTTTTACCCAGGTTCGGGCCCTCTTGATGGAGGTAAAATCCTACTCCTGCTTGATTAATATTGACGATATGGGTAGTACAAGAGTTGATCTACCACGAGATCAGAGAGGCTAAACCCTAGAAGCTAGCCTATGGTATGATTGTTGTTCGTCCTATGGACTAAAACACTCCGGTTTATATAGACACCACAGAGGGTTAGGGTTACACAGAGTCGGTTACAATTGGAGGAGATCTACATATCGTATCGCCAAGCTTGCCTTCCACGCCAAGGAAAGTCCTATCTGGACACGGGACGAAGTCTTCAATCTTGTATCTTCATAGTCCGGGAGTCCGGCCAAAGGTCATAGTCCGGCCATCCAGACACCCCCTAATCCAGGACTCCCTCAGTAGCCCCCGAACCAGGCTTCAATGACGATGAGTCCGGCACACAGATTTGTCTTCGGCATTGCAAGGCGGGTTCTTCTCCAAATCCCATCTACCTATTGAATAGTGTCCGGCTTATGATGAATGTCACGCTCCTCGGCTTCCGCGCCCAATAATGGCCATTTTCCACGTGTCAAAAGAATGTGAAAAGACAGGGGTTCTTTTTTCATTTACCCCCTTAGCTGCGCAAAGGGGCCGCCTATAAAAGATACGGGGATTTTAGATCCGAAATCACATCATCTTCCCTCCGCGAGCATCCATCTGAGCGCATTCCACAAAGGGGATCCTCCCCCCAGCGTACATGGTCCCAGTTCGAGCCGGGCTTGCTACCTATAGTGGTGGAGAACAGGCGGAGAGCGTCCCCAATCCCTCCAAAGGAGAGCGGGTATGCTTTGTCCCTTATTTGATAAGAGGGCTCAGATTTCCAATTCATCCGTTTCTCCGGGGGTTACTGGAGTTCTATGGCCTCCAGCTACACCACCTCACGCCTGCCTCCATATTGCATATTGCGGGCTTCGTGGCCCTTTGCGAGCTGTTTTTGGGTATCGAGGCCCTTTTCACGCTGTGGAAGAGGTTATTCTGCCTCGTGCCCCGCTCTCAGGAGGGGTCGATTTATCAAGTGGGCAGAGCCGAACTATGGTGCGTCGCCGAGACCGGATATCTATCCGAAACCCCAAAGAAGGCATCCGAGGACTGGCCTTCAGAATGGTTTTATATAGACGACGTCCCTCTGCCGGACCCTGTACGGATCGGCCTCCCTGAGTTCAATAATGCCCCCTTAAAGAAACGCCTGAGCTGGCGTCCATGGAGCCCTCAGAGGGAAACTGACAAGGACGTCCTTTACCTAATGAGCCGGATAAGGTTATTAGCTCATTCCGGACTGACCATGATCGAAGTCATGGCCACATGCATTACACGGGGGGTGCAGCCGCTTCAGTACAGAGGCCACCCCATGTGGGATTTCAATGGGGAGGACGACGCCACACGGTGCGGCCGCAAGGGGGCGGATTCGGCTGCCACTCTAATGAAGATCTTATCCGCTTTGTACAAGGGAGAAGAGGAGGAATTCCTCCGTGTCAACCCACGGGGCGGATTCTCTATGTACAATCCTCCAAGCTGGGTAAGCGAACACTTTCACTTGTCTATCCGTTTTCAAATTCCCATAGTTAAGTACTTAGTCTAGCAATTTTAACGCAGGAGCTTCGCCAGACTGTAAAGGAGATAAACAACCCTCCTTCACAACCCGAGGACCCGGAACGGTCCCTCGACTCGGACTCACAAGAGGACCCGGACTTATGCGTGGAGCTGATTGATGGGGTGTTTCATCAAATTAGTAAGGACAACACCTTAGTGGCCATTACGGCCGATTATCCCGGACTACTTCCAGCCTCAAAGGTAACCGAGACCGAAGTCCCAGTACTTTCAAGATGATCCATCCATGCTTATTTTTGATCGCCGTATACCAATGGCGTTTTTCTTTTGCAGGGGAAATCCTTGAGGCGGAGGGTCGAGCCCGCGGTGGCTAGCCAACAAGGGCCATTGAGGCCCGGCGGGCTAAAAAGAAGTGCGGACCGGATCGAGACGCCGGCGCAACGGTACGGCGTGCGACTTTAATGCCCAGGGTTTATGCCTTCAATGTATATTGACGTTCATGCTCTCTTCAAGAAGAAGAGCGCCCGCCGGACTATATCCACCGGCCAGGCTTCAAGGCTGGGTCCGGAAGCGGAGGCGAACACGAGGCGTGCACCGGACGCTCCTCCGATAGAGGACATGGACGGGCAATCTGCCACCAATTCAGAGGTGGAGAGTGCCATGAACCACAGGCGTCACCGGACTGTTCTTCGTGACGCATGTTTTTCCCAAGAGGCGTTGGACGCCTTTAATACAGGAGATGCGTACCTCCGTGCCGCTCAAAATGGTCTAGCCAGAGCCATGGAGCAGTATGTAAAAGACATACGGGTGAGTAAATCTGATGGTTATATATGTCAGTAGCCCCCGAGACTTGAAATAGTTAAAATAACTAATTTAAGGATCATTTGTTATGCAGGATCTTACAAAAAATAATACGCAACTGTCCCAGGAGCTGGAAGAGTGCAAGGCCCAACTTGAGGCCGCACTAGCCACTTCAGATAACAGTGGAGATGGGTTCGGAGTGGATCCGGGCAAGCAACAACTCTTGCGCTAGTTAAAGGCCGGCGAGAGCGTGCTTACGAGGGTGAGGCAAGAGAAGAACAAGCTTCAAGATGCCAATACCCAGCTGGGCGAGGAACTAAAGGATGTTCGTGCTCAGCTTTTGGATTCCGTAAAGGAGAATCAGTGACTTCGACGCGGCATTTTTAGTAATTGCTTGAACGAATCTTAGAAAAATAGTTTGGCAAGGAAGTCGATTGACAGAGTTATGTCTGTAGATATGCTGACAGGTCGGCCTGCAAAGGAAATGCCCGGTTCTACGGGTGACATTCTTCCCGAGCTATCGCAACTGCACGAACGAGTTCGGCAGGCGATGCAAGCCGTCGTCCAGGCTTTGTGTCCATCCCTCTCCATGCACGAAGGCCTTGGAGATCTTACAGAGAAGCTGAAAGGAGCGTGGCAGCGCTTCCGATTATGGAAGATATCGGCCTGCCGTCAGGGCGCCAGGGAGGCCTGGGCCATGGTGAAGACGCGGTACACGAAGGCTGACCCAAACCACATGGCCGAGGTCGGACCTATGGGGCCTGGCGGGAAGGAGATCCCTGTCAGTTTAGTGTATGGCCAGGTAGAGCTGGCCGCCAAGTATTCCCAATAGGATTGTAAATTAGACAGCCTGTTGGATGGTATTGAAGAAGAATATACCCTGTCAAATTGACTATGTAATTTAAAATGACATGTAAAATGCCTTCTAGACGGATTGTAGACCGTTTGTCATTGCGGACCTTTTCGCTTCAACCTCCGGACCCGATAGTCCAGAGTGTGTCCGAATACCCTCTCGGTTATGCAAGAACCGGGGCATGCGTGGAGACCAGGCGTAGGGGTCGTTAGTGCTTTAGCAGACAAGTGCCCAACTAGTTATGTTATATTACATGGTTAGTAAGAAACATCTTCCAGGGAGAATAGTTCCGTTAGGGGTTCCTTTCCCTGGGAGGCATGCCCTAAAGTGCATGTCCGGACAGCGAAAAAAGCAGAAAAGCATCTGGGGGAAGATAAATAAACAAGTGAAAAATCATCTTTTAGTTCACCGACCGAATATTCCCTTAAGAACGCTAGCTTTCGGCTTCACCCATTCTGAGGTACACATCCGGCTGACCTGGCAGTAACAATCGCAGAGGTGCTCCCTTTACCACCTAGCCGAACAACCGGGAACGTAGGGTTAAGCACAGGAGCCAGGCAACCCAGCTTAGCCAAAACTTAAGTCATATCGATGCATATAATGGTGAATAAAAGGTTCGAGCGGAAGTGTCACACATGTGTTGGGCATGAGGCCCGTGTATATAATCTTCTGGTAAGGAAGCCCCTAGGTATAGTGAGCGCGGGTGGCGCGTCAATTATGTGCGAACAATGCGCAAGCGAGCCCTTAAAGGCTTGTCAGAAAAGGGGAGGGAGAAGGAGAGAAATATAAGGCAGCTAATGTGTTAAAAATAGACAGAGGAAGGAGACGAACACAGAGTCCGGCGCTAGGCGTAGAATCTTCGTAGGCGTGCTGCGTTCCATGGGTTCAGCTCGAGTCGGTTGTCCGATGCATTTCGCAGATGGTACGCTCCACCAGTCAGGACTTGTTCGATTATGAAGGGACCTTCCCATTTGGGCTTAGAACTAGTTCGCCAACATTGTAAGTTTTGGCCCGTACTTCTCTGCTTTGATATCTTCGAGCCTGCTGTTGATAGAATGCGGAACGGGCTTTTGCCACGTCGCGCTCCTCCTCCAATGCGTCCAAACTGTCCTGCCGATCGAGCTCGGCTTCTCTTTCTTCGTACATGCACACGCGAGGTGAGTCATGAATTATGTCACAGGGCAGGACTGCCTCTGCGCCCTATACCATAAAGAATGGTGTGAATCCGGTAGTGTGATTCGGCGTGGTCCGCGGCCCCCAGAGTACAGAGTCGAGCTCCTCTACCCAGTGCATGTTAGATTCCTTGAGGGATCGCACTAATCTGGGTTTGATGCCGCTCATGATTAGACCATTGGCTCATTCGACTTGACCGTTAGTTTGTGGGTGATAGACTGAAGCATAGTCGAGCTTGATGCCCATGTTTTTGCACAGAATTTAACCTTGTTGGCCGTAAAGTTTGTGCCGTTGTCAGTGATGATGCTGTGGGGGACGCCATAATGGTGTACAACCCCTAATATGAAGTCTATCACCGGTCCGGATTCGGCCGTCTTAACAGGCTTGGCCTCTATCCATTTGGAGAATTTGTCCAGCATGACCAGTAGATATTTTTGCTTGTGGGTTCCTCCTTTAAGGGGTCCAACCATGTCAAGCCCCCAGACCGCAAAAGGCCATGTAATGGGTATAGTTTGGAGGGCGGTAGGTGGCATGTGGCTTTGATTAGCAAATAATTGGCAACCAACGCATCGCTGGACTAAGTCCTGAGCATCTGCCCGGGCCGTCGACCAATAAAATCTAGTACGGAAGGCCTTGCTTACAACGGCACGGGCTGCAGCGTGGTGCCCGCTGAGTCCGGCATGAATTTCAGCCAGAAGGTTCCGCCCTTCCTCTTCGGAGATACACCTTTGAAGGACTCCGGTGGTGCTTTTCTCGTAAAGCTCTCCTTCGTGGACTTTATAGGCTTTAGATCACCGTACTATGCAGCGTGCCTCATTTTGGTCCTCGGGAAGTTCCTTGTTGGCGGAGTCTTCCGTTGCGTCAGAATGTTCGATTTCGGGTGGTGCGGCTAGGTCCGGATTGTAATTTCTGGATTCCCCTTCCTACTGTACAGATGGCTTGAATAGCCTTTCCAGGAAAATGTTGGGGGGGGGGGGACTGCATCGCGCTTTGCGCCGATGCGTGCCAAGACGTCTGCTGCCTGATTGTTTTCCCGGGCAATATGGTGAAATTCGAGCCCTTCGAACCGAGCTGACATATTTAGGACGGTGTTGTGATAAGCTGCCATTTTTGGATCTTTGGCATCAAAGTCTCCATTTATTTGAGATATCACGAGGTTCGAATCCCCACGCACCTCTAGGCGTTGAATGCCCATGCAGACTGCCATCCGGAGTCCATGTAGAAGGCCTCATATTCGGCTGCATTGTTGGAGTCCGTATACATTATCTGGAGTACATATTGGACTGTATCTCCTGTTTGGGACGTCAGAACGATGCCAGACCCCAGACCCGCCACCATTTTGGAGCCGTCGAAGTGCATGATCCAGTTGGAATATGTGCCGTACTCTTTAGGGAGTTCGGCTTCAGTCCATTCAGCGACAAAGTCAGCCAAGGCTTGCGACTTGATGGCTTGCCGTGGCTTATAGGTTATGTCGAACGGGAGGAGGTCAATGGCCCATTTTGGCAATCCGGCCCGTTGCGTCACGGTTGTTTATGATATCATTAAGAGGTACTTCGGAGGCTACTGTTATTGAACACTCTTGAAAGTAGTGTCGTAGCTTCCGGGATGCCATGAACATTGCGTATGCTATCTTTTGGTAATGCGGGTACCGGGACTTGCATGGAGTGAGGACAGTGGACATGTAGTAGACTGGTTTCTGGACAGGGAATTTGTGTCTGTCCGTTTCTCGTTCGACGACGAGGGCTGCGCTTACAACTTGGTGAGTTGCCGCGATGTATAACAACATTGGTTCACCGATGTTAGGCGCGGCGAAGACCGGGTTTGTTGCCAATATGGCTTTTATTTCTTCGAGTCCGGCCGTGGCGGCATCCGTCCACTCGAAGTGTTCAGTGCGTCGGAGGAGGCGGTAAAGGGGTAATGACTTTTCCCCCAAGCGGGAGATGAAGCGGCTTAGAGCCGCCACGCATCCAGTCAATTTTTGTATTTGCTTGAGATCTTTTGGAATATCCAATTGTGACAAAGCTCGGATCTTGGCTGGGTTTGCTTCAATTCCTCTACCGGAAACGATGAAGCCCAAGAGCTTTCCGGCTGGTACGCTGAAAATGCATTTTTCTGGGTTAAGCCTAATGTCGTATGTTCAGAGGTTATCGAACGTGAGCCTCAAGTCGTCTATTAGAGTTTCGACATGCTTGGTTTTGACGACCACATCATCCACGTATGCTTCAAACGTTTTGCCAATCTGGTTGGCCAGACATGTCTGACTCATGCGCTGATATGTTGCGCCAACGTTTTTGAGCCCGAAGGGCATTGTGTTGAAGCAGAATGGGCCGTATGGGGTGATGAATGCTGTTGCGGCTTGGTCTGACTCTGCCATGTTGATTTGGTGGTAGCCAGAGTATGCATCGAGGAAACACAATGAATCGTGTCCTGTGGAGGCATCGATGATTTGATCAATGCAGGGGAGGGGGAAGGGATCTGAGGGAGTCCCGAATTAGGGGCTCTCCAGATGGCCGGACCATGACCTTTGGACGGACTCCCGGACTATGAAGATACAAGATTGAAGTCTTTGTCCCATGTCCGGATGGGACTTTCCTTAGCGTGGAAGGCAAGCTTGGCGATACGATATGTAGATCTCCTCCCATTGTAACCGACTCTGTGTAACCCTAGCCCTCTCTGGTGTCTATATAAACCGGAGAGTTTTAGTCCATAGGACGAACAACAATCATACCATAGGCTAGCTTCTAGGGTTTAGCCTCTCTGATATCGTGGTAGATCAACTCTTGTACTACCCATATCATCAATATTAATCAAGCAGGAGTAGGGTTTTACCTCCATCGAGAGGGCCCCAACCTGGGTAAAAACATCGTGTCCCTTGTCTCCTGTTACCATCCGCCTAGACGCACAGTTCGGGACCCCCTACCCGAGATCCGCCGGTTTTGACACCGACATTGGTGCTTTCATTGAGAGTTCCTCTGTGCCGTCGCCATCAGGAAGGATGCCGCACCCCGTCTTTAAAGACGGCGTTGTTGCTAAAGGAGCTTTGGCTATCAGCCAAACTCTCCGGCTAGGCGGTTTTCTAATGACCGCATGTTCGGCCGCCGCGCCGATGATGACTTCTCGGGTCATCGAAAGCAATTTCCACGTCAACTCGGAACTCGCCGAGCAGTTAGATCCGATGGAGCTCTCTTCCTTAAACGAGCTCTTGGATCGCATCGCCGCCCTGGGAGTCGCTACAAATTACGATCATATTGGGCTTAAACTCAATCCGAGAGAGATTGACTCTCCCCAGGTCACGCACCACGTCGAGGTGGTGGAGGAGCAATGCGGTGAATCTTCACCCATCCTAAGGACCAGATATGTCTGGATTCCTTATCCTTCCAAACCGGATACCTGCGGAGGAGAGGACGTCACTCAAGCCCTGAACTTAAAGTCAAGCAGCGGGCCTGATTCATTGGACATCATCCAAGAACCCAAGTTTCTGAGTCCGGAACTTTCTTGGCCCCTGAGTCTCAGATCGGGCGAGGTTCTGGACTTAAGTCCACCCGCCCACCCAACTATACGAGATTTATCCCAAATTCGGCAAGAGCCCACAGAAATAGTACACCATTACTGGGCCAGATTCCTCCTGGTTATGAACAGGACAGAGGACTGCCGCGAGAAGGATGCAATTTCATTCTTCTGCAACAATTGCACGGACATCGGGATCCTCAACGCCATAAGTCACCGTGAAATTACACGCTTCGCTGACTTGGCATCCATAGTACGAAAATACTGTGCGACAGAAAGCATTCGGAAAATCGAAACAAAATTCTGGGATAATCCGGCCTTAAATACAATCCCAGTCCAAAATAAAAGGGCGCATTATCGCCAGGCACTTGGGCCAAACAACAAAAAACAAAAACCCTCTATAGGGTATGGAACCGTACTGGAGGGATGGCTCAATGGACCCTGTAAAATTCATAGTGCAGAGGGCGTCACACCAACTCATAGCCTTAGAGCATGTTGGATACTCCGGCAGGTGGCCAGAAGTGGCGAGGAGCTTCTAACTCCACAATCCGTAGAGCACCACCCCAGGAATACCCGTACGGTATCAACAGTCTTCGAGACTTTCGCATCAAACAATGTGCGGAAACAAACACTCCGCAGCCTTAACAAAGTCTACCAGGTAGCGACAATAAACCCATGGAGTAACACGGCTATTAACTTTAATGCCAGTGAAAAACCTAAATTCCGGACAGCCCGAGCACCAGCCGCACTGGTCCTCAGTCCGATAGTGGACGGCTTTCGGCTTACCAAGGTACTCATGGACGGTGGCAGCAGATTGAACCTCATTTATGAGGAAATCCTACGAAAAATGGAAATAGACTGGAGCCGCATTGAGCAAAGCAACACAACCTTTAGAGGAATAATCCCCAGTCGGGAATCGTGCTGTACAAGAAAAATCACACTGGATGTGGTGTTCGGCATGCTGGATAATTACAGATCCGAGGAGGTCACATTTCAAGTGGCCCCATTCAGCAGCGGATACCACGCTTTGTTAGGGCGAGAGGCATTCACAATTTTTCAAGCTATACCCCATTACGGGTACATGAAGCTCAAAATTCCCGGACCCAATGGAATCATCACTCTTGCTAGCGATCCGGACATAGCGCTCCGTGCCGAAAACAACACAACCGCACTGGCCCTCGAGGCATTATCCGAAGCCCTAGCGGCCGAGGAACTAACTACGTTGTGCTCCACGGTGGATAGGGATGACGTGATACTTGACAAAAGATCCAAGTCCGCCTCCTTCAAGCCGGCAGACGAAATAGTCAAGTTCCAAGTCCATCCAACGGACACTACAAAAACGGCCTCCATCGGGGCACAACTAAACCCTGATGTAGACGCCGCACTAAGAGAATTCTTTCGCGAAAATTGGGACATTTTTGCCTGACACCCCTCAGACATGCCAGGAAACCCATGCAGGCTGGCCGAGCGCAGCCTGAACATCCTAAAAGGATTCAAGCCTGTTAAGCAGGCTCTTCGGTGTTTCTCTGAACCTAAGAGACAATCTATGGGAGAGGAGCTAGCCAAACTATTGGAAGTCAGATTCATCAGAGATATAAAACATCCGGACTGGCTAGCAAAACCTGGTGATGGTACCAAAGAAGGACAAATCTTGGCGCTTATGCGTCGATTTCAAAGACCTCAACAAAGCCTGCCCAAAGGATACCTTCCCCCTCCCCCGCATTGATCAAATCATCGACGCCACCGCAGGACACGATTCATTGTGTTTCCTCGACGCATACTCTGGCTACCACCAAATCAAGATGGCAGAGTCAGACCAAGCCACAACAGCATTCATCACCCCATACGGCCCATTCTGCTTCAACACAATGCCCTTCGGGCTCAAAAATGCCGGCGCAACATATCAACGCATGATTCAGACATGTCTGGCCAACCAGATCGGCAAAATGGTTGAAGCATACGTGGATGACGTGGTCGTCAAAACCAGGCATGTCGAAACTCTAATAGACGACTTGAGGCTCACGTTCGATAACCCCCGAACATACGACATTAGGCTTAACCCAGAAAAATGCATTTTCGGCGTACCAGCCGGAAAGCACTTGGGCTTCATCGTATCCTGTAGAGGAATAGAAGCAAACCCAGCCAAGATCCAAGCTCTGTTACAATTGGATATTCCAAAAGATCTCAAGCAAATACAAAAATTGACTGGATGCATGGCGGCTCTAAGCCGCTTCATCTCCCGCTTGGGGGAAAAGGCATTGCCCCTTTACCCCCTCCTCCGGCGCACCGAACACTTCGAGTGGACGGATGCCGCCACGACCGGACTTGAAGAAATAAAAGCCATATTGGCAGCAAACCCGGTTCTGGCCGCGCCTAACATCGGCGAACCAATGTTTTTATACATCGCAGCAACTCACCAGGTTGTAAGCGCAGTCCTCGTCGTCGAACGAGAAACGGACGGACACAAATTCCCTGTCTAGAAACCAGTCTACTATGTGTCCACTATCCTCACTCCATGCAAGTCCCGGTACCCGCATTACCAAAAGATAGCATACGCAGTGTTCATGGCATCCCGGAAGCTACGACACTACTTTCAAGAGTGTTCAATAACAGTAGCCTCTGAAGTACCTCTTAATGATATCATAAACAACCGCGATGCAACGGGCCGGTTTGCCAAATGGGCCATTGAGCTCCTCCCGTTCAACATAACCTATAAGCCACGGCGAGCCATCAAGTCGCAAGCCTTGGACGACTTTGTCGCAGAATGGACTGAAGCCGACCTCTCGAAAGAGTACGACACATATTCCAACTGGATCATGCACTTCGACGGCTCCAAAATGCTGGCGGGTCTGGGGGCTGGCGTCGTTCTGACGTCCCCAACAGGAGATACAGTCCTATATGTACTCCGGATAATGTATACGGACTCCAACAATGCAGCCAAATACGAGGCCCTTCTACATGGACTCCCGATGGCAGTCTCCATGGGCATTCAACACCTAGAGGTGCGCGGGGATTCGAACCTCGCGATATCTCAAATAAACGGAGACTTTGATGCCAAATATCCGAAAATGGCAGCTTATCGCAACGACGTCCTAAATATGTCAGCTCGGTTCGAAGGGCTCGGATTTCACCATATTGCCCGGGAAAACAATCAGGCAGCAGAAGTCTTGGCACGCATCCGCGCAAAGCGTGATGCAGTCCCCCCCCACATTTTCTTGGAAAGGCTATTCAAGCTCCGTACAATGGGATGGGGAATCCAGAAAATACAATCCGGACCTAGCCGCACCACTCGAAATCGAACATTCTGACGCAACGGAAGACTCCGCCAACGAGGTAACACCCTCAGCCCACGTAATAATGGCAGTAATTGCCCCGTGGACAGAACCATTATTAGCCTACTTAACTAGACAGGAACTTCCCGAGGACCAAAATGAGGCACGCTGCATTGTACGACGATCTAAAGCCTATAAAGTCCACGAAGGACAGCTTTATAAGAAAAGCACCACCAGAGTCCTTCAAAGGTGTATCTCCGAAGAGGAAGGGCGGGACCTTCTGGCTGAAATTCATGCCGGACTCGGCGGGCACCATGGCGCAGCCCGGGCCCTTGTAAGAAAGGCCTTCCGTACTGGATTTTATTGGCTGACGGCCTGGGAAGATGCTCAGGACTTAGTCCAGCGATGCGTTGGTTGCCAATTATTTTCTAATCAAAGCCACATGCCACCTACCGCCCTCCAAACTATACCCATTACCTGGCCTTTTGCGGTCAGGGGGCTTGACATGGTTGGACCCCTTAAAGGAGGAACCCACAAGAAAAATATCTACTGGTCATGGTGGACAAATTCACCAAATGGATAGAGGCCAAGCCTGTTAAGACGGCCGAATCCGGACCGGTGATAGACTTCATATCAGGGGTTGTACACCGTTACGGCGTCCCCCACAGCATCATCACGGACAACGGCACAAACTTTACGGCCGACGAGGTTAAACTCTGGTGCAAAAACATGGGCATCAAGCTCGACTACGCTTCAGTCTATCACCCACAAACTAACGGTCAAGTCGAACGAGCCAATGGTCTAATCATGAGCGGCATCAAACCCAGATTAGTGCGATCCCTCAAGGAATCTAACACGCACTTGGTAGAGGAGCTCGACTCCGTACTCTGGGGGCTGCGGACCACGCCGAATCGCACTACCGGATTCACACCATTCTTTATGGTATACGGCGCAGAGGCAGTCCTGCCCTGCGACATAATTCATGACTCACCTCGCGTATGCATGTACGAAGAAAGAGAAGCCGAGCTCGATCGGCAGGACAGTTTGGACGCATTGGAGGAGGAGCGCGACATGGCAAAAGCCCGTTCCGCATTCTATCAATAGCAGGCTCGAAGATATCAAAGCAGAGAAGTACGGGTCAAAACTTACAATGTTGGCGAACTAGTTCTACGCCTGCCGGACAAGAAAAAGGACAAACTCAAGCCCAAATGGGAAGGTCCCTTCGTAATCAACCATGTCCTGACTGGTGGAGCGTACCGTCTGCGAAATGCATTGGACAACCGACTCGAGCCGAACCCATGGAACGCAGCATGCCTACGAAGATTCTACGCCTAACGCTGGACTCTGTGTTCGTCTCCTTCCTCTGTCTATTTTTTACACATTAGCTGCCTTATGTTTCTCTCCTTCTCCCTCCCTTTTTCTTACAAGCCTTTAAGGGCTCGCTTGCGCATTGTTCGCACATAATTGATGCGCCACCCGCGCTCACTATACCCGGGGGCTTCCTTACCAGAAGCTTATATACACGGGCCTCATGCCCAACACATGTGTGACACTTCCGCATGAACCTTTTATTCACCATTATATGCATCGATATGACTTAAGTTTTGGCCAAGCTGGGTTGCCTGGCTCCTGTGCTTACCCCTACGTTCTCGTTTGTTCGGCTAGGTGGTAAAGGGAGCACCTCTGCGATTGTTACTGCCGGGTCAGCCGGATGTGTACCTCAGACTGGGTGAAGCCGAAAGCTAGCGTTCTTAAGGGAATATTCGGTCGGTGAACTAAAAGATGATTTTTCACTTGTTTATTTATCTGCCCCCAGATGCTTTTCTGCTTTTTTCGCAGTCCGGACATGCACTTTAGGGCATGCCTCCCAGGGAAAGGAACCCCTAACGGAACTATTCTCCCTGGAAGATGTTTCTTACTAACCATGTAATATAACATTACTAGTCGGGCACTTGTCTGCTAAAGCACTAATGACCCCTACGCCTGGTCTCCACGCATGCCCCGGTTCTTGCATAACCGAGAGGGTATTCGGACACACTCCGGACTATCGGGTCCAGAGGTTGAAGCGAAAAGGTCCGCAATGACAAACGATCTACATTCCGGCTAGAAGGCATTTTACATGTCATTTTAAATTACATAGTCAATTTGACTAGGTATATTCTTCTTCAATACCATCCAACAGGCTGTCTAATTTACAGTCCTGTTGGGAATACTTGGCGGCCAGCTCTACCTAGCCATACACTAAACTGATAGGGATCTCTTTCCCGTCGGGCCCCACAGGTCTGACCTCGGCCATGTGGTTTGGGTCAGGCTTCGTGTACCGCGTCTTCACCATGGCCCAGGCCTCCCTGGCGCCTTGACGGCAGGCCAATATCTTCCATAATCGGAAGTGCTGCCGCGCTCCCTTCAACTTCTCGGCAAGCTCTCCAAGGCCTTCGGGCATGGAGAGGGATGGCCACAAAGCCTGGACGACGCCTTGCATCGCCTGCCAAACTCGTTCGTGCAGTTGCGATAGATCGGGAAGAAGGTCACCCGTAGAACCGGGCATTTCCTCCGCGGGCCGACCTGTCAGCATATCTACAGACATAACTCTATCAATCGACTTCCTCGCCAAACTCTTTTTTGAAGATTCGTTCAAGCACTTACTAAAAATGCCGCGTCGAAGTTGCTGATTCTCCTTTACAGAATCCGACAGCTGAGCACGAACATCCTTTAGTTCCCCGCCCAGCTGGGTATTGGCATCTTGAAGCTTGTTCTTCTCTTGCCTCACCCTCGTAAGCATGCTCTCACCGGCCTTTAACTGGCGCAAGAGTTGTTGCTTGTCCGGATTCACTCCTGCCCCATCTGCACTGTTATTGTCAAAATTGCACACATGCCACGCTTCACAACATACTTATCTTTTGAAGCATATATTACCTGAGGGGGTCCCCTTGGCATTCTCTGAAGCGGCTAGTGCAGCCTCAAGTTGGGCCTTGCACTCTTCCAGCTCCTGGGACAGTTGCGTATTCTTTTTTTGTAGGATCCTGCATAACAAATGATCCTTAAATCAGTTATTTTAACTGTTTCAAGTCTCGGGGGCTACTGACATATATAACCATCAGATTTACTCACCCGTATGTCTTTTACATACTGCTCCATGGCTCTGGCTAGACCATTTTGAGCGGCACGGAGGTACGCATCTCCCGTATTAAAGGCGTCCAACGCCTCTTGAGAAAAACATGCGTCACGAAGAACAGTCTGGAGACGCCTATGGTTCATGGCACTCTCCACCTCTGAATTGGTGGCAGATAGCCCGTCCATGTCCTTTGTCAGAGGAGCGTCCGGTGCGCGCACCGTGTTCGCCTCTGCTTCCGGACCCAGCCTTGAAGCCTGGCCGGTGGATATAGTCCGGCGGGTGCTCTTCTTCCTGAAGAGAGCATGAACGTTAGTATGCCATGAAGGCATAAACCCTGGGCATTAAAGTCGCACGCCGTATCGTTGCGTCGGTGTCTTGATCCAGTCCGCACTTCTTTTTAGCCCGCCGGGCCTCAATGGCCCTTGTTGGGTAGCCACCGCGGGCTCGGCCCTCGGCCTCAAGGATTTCCCCTGCAAAAAACGCCATTGGTATACGGCCATCAAAAATAAGCATGGATGGATCATCTTGAAAGTACTGGGACTTCGGTCTCGGTTACCTTTGAGGCTGGAAGTAGTCCGGGATAATCGGCCGTAATGGCCACTAAGGTGTTGTCCTTACTCATTTGATGAAACACCCCATCAATCAGCTCCACGCATAAGTCCGGGTCCTCTTGGGAGTCCGGGTCGAAGGACCGTTCCGGGTCCTCGGGTTGTGGAGGAGGGCTGTTTATCTCCTTTACAGTCTGGCGAAGCTCCTGTGTTAAAATTGCTAGACTAAGTACTTAACTATGGGAATTTGAAAACGGGTAGACAAGTGAAAGTGTTCGCTTACCCAGCTTGGAGGATTGTACATAGACAATCCGCCCCGTGGGTTGACACGGAGGAATTCCTCCTCTTCTCCCTTGTACAAAGCGGATAAGATCTTCGTTAGAGTGGCAGCCGAATCCGGCCCCTTGCGGCCGCACCGGGTTGCGTCGTCCTCCCCATTGAAATCCCACATGGGGTGGCCTCTGTAGTGAAGTGGCTGCACCCCCCGTGTAATGCATGTGGCCATGACTTTGATCATGGTCAGTCTGGAATGAGCTAACAACCTTATCTAGCTCATCAGGTAAAGGACATCCTTGTCAGTTTCCCTCTGAGGGCTCCGGGGACGCCAGCTCAGGCGTTTCTTTAAGGGGGCATTATTGAACTCAGGGAGGCCAATTCGTATAGGGTCCGGCATCGTCTATATAAAACCATTCTGAAGGCCAGTCCTCACATGCCTTCTTTGGGGTTCCGGATAGATATCCGGTAACTGCAACGCGCCATAGTTCGGCTCCACCCACTTGATAAATCGACCCCTCCTGAGAGCGGGGCACGAGGTAGAATAACCTCTTCCACAGCGTGAAATGGTCCTCGATGCCCAAAAACAGCTCGCAAAGGGCCACGAAGCCCGTAATATGCAGTATGGAGGCAGGTGTGAGGTGGTGTAGCTGGAGGCCATAGAACTCCAGTAACCCCCAGAGAAACGGATGAATTGGAAATCCGAGCGCTCTTATCAAATAAGGGACAAAGCATACCCGCTCTCCTTTGGAGGGATTGGGGACGCTCTCCGCCTGTTCTCCGCCACTATAGGTAGCAAGCCCAGCTCGAACTGGGACCATGTACGCTGGGGGGAGGAGCCCCTTGGTTTGAAGCGCTACTAGCTCGCTGTGCAGGACGGAACACCTCTCCCAATCTCCGGGCCGAGGGCTGGAGGGGCGAGAGGAGGAGCTGCATTGACCGGCCATGGTAGAATGGATCTTTGTGGAATGCGCTCCGATGGATGCTCGCGGAGGGAAGATGGTGTGATTTCGGATCTAAAATCCCCGTCTCTTTTATAGGCGGCCCCTTTGTGCAGCTAAGGGGATAAATGACAAAAAGAACCCCTGTCTTTTCACATTCTTTTGACACGTGGAAAATGGCCATTATTGGGCGCGGAAGCCGAGGAGCGTGACATTCATCAGAAGCCGGACCCAATTCGACAGGTATATGGGATTTGGAGAAGAACCCGCCTTGCAATGCCGAAGACAAATCTGCGCGCCAGAATCATCATCATTGAAGCCTGGTTCGGGGGCTACTGAGGGAGTCCGGGATTAGGGGGTGTCCGGATGGCCGGACTATGACCTTTGGCCAGACTCCCGGACTATGAAGATACAAGATTGAATACTTCGTCCCGTGTCCGGATGGGACTTTCCTTGGCGTGGAAGGCAAGCTTGGCGATACGATATGTAGATCTCCTCCCATTGTAACCGACTCTGTGTAACCCTAGCCCTCTCCGGTGTCTATATAAACCGGAGAGTTTTAGTCCATAGGACGAACAACAATCATACCATAGGCTAGCTTCTAGGGTTTAGCCTCTCTGATCTCGTGGTAGATCAACTCTTGTACTACCCATATCATCAATATTAATCAAGCAGGAGTAGGGTTTTACCTCCATCAAGAGGGCCCGAACCTAGGTAAAAACATCGTGTCCCTTGTCTCCTGTTACCATCCGCCTAGATGCATAGTTCGGGACCCCCCACCCGAGATCCGCCGGTTTTGACACCGACAAGATCCTTTGGGCAGGCTTTGTTGAGGTCTTTGAAATCGACGCATAAGCACCAGGATTTGTCCTTCTTTGGTACCATCACCAGGTTTGCTTGCCAGTCCGGATGTTTTATATCTCTGATGAATCCGGCTTCCAATAGTGTGGCTAGCACCTCTCCCATGGCTTGTCTCTTAGGTTCGGAGAAACGCCGAAGAGCCTGCTTAACAGGCTTGAATCCTTTTAGGATGTTCAGGCTGTGCTCGGCCAGCCGGCGTGGGATTCCTGGCATGTCTGAGGGGTGCCAGGCAAAAATGTCCCAATTTTCACGTAGGAATTCTCTTAGTGCGCGTCTACATCAGGGTTTAGTTGTGCCCTGATGGAGGCCGTTTTTGTAGTGTCCGTTGGATGGACTTGGAACTTGACTATTTCGTCTGCCAGCTTGAAGGAGGTGGACTTGGATCTTTTGTCGAGTATCACATCGTCCCTATCCACCGTGGAGCGCAACACCGTTAGTTCCTCGGCGGCTAGGGCTTCGGATAATGCCTCGAGGGCCAGTGCGGCTGTCTTGTTTTTGGCGGGGAGTGCTATGTCCGGATCGCTAGCAAGAGTGATGATTCCGTTGGGTCCAGGCATTTTGAGCTTCATGTACCCGTAATGGGGTATAGCTTGAAAAATTGTTAATGCCTCTCGCCCTAACAGAGCGTGGTATCCGCTGCTGAACGGGGCCACTTGAAATGTGACCTCCTTGGATATGTAATTATTCGGCGTGCCGAACACCACATCAAGTGTGATTTTTCCTGTACAGCACGCTTCCCGACTGGGGATTATTCCTCTAAAGGTTGTGTTGCTTCGCTCAATGCGGCTCCAGTCTATTTCCATTTTTCGTAGGGTTTCTTCATAAATGAGGTTCAATCCGCTGCCAGCTTCCATGAGTACCTTGGTAAGCCGAAAGACATCCACTATTAGACTGAGGACCAGTGCGGCTGGTGCTCTGGCTGTCCGGAATTTAGGTTCGTCACTGGCATTAAAGGTAATAGCCGTGTCACTCCATGGGTTTATTGTCGCTACCTGGTAGACTTCGTTAAGGCTGCGGAGTGTTCGTTTCCGCACATTGTTTGATGCGAAAGTCTCAAAGACTGTTGATACTGTACTGGTATTCCTAGGGTGGTGCTCTGCGGAGTCTGGAGTTAGAAGCTCCTCGCCACTTCTGGGCACCTGCCGGAGTATCCAACACGCTCTAAGGCTGTGAGTTGGTGTGACGCCTTCTGTACTATGAATTTTATAGGGTCCATTGAGCCATCCCTCCAGTACGGTTCCATACCCTATAGAGGTTTTTTTTGTTTTTTGTTGTTTGGCCCAAGTGCCTGGCGATAATGCGCCCTTTTATTTCGGACTGGGATTGTATTCAGGGCCGGATTATCCCAGAATTTTGTTTCGGTTTTCGAAATCTTTCTGTCGCACAGTATTTTCATACTATGGATGCCAAGTCAGCGAAGCGTGTAATTTCACGGCGACTTATGGCGTTGAGGATCTATGGAGACCGATTTTTCCGGGTATTAATTTCCAGAAAATGGCCCTTGTGCTCACCAGCCCCAGGATTACTGTTAGCTGATGAGGCACCAACTTGATACAGAAATTCCAAGCAAAAAATGCAAAACATGTAGTACAAGACCATTCTGACCTATGAGTACAACAATATGGTTTCTAGTGGTTGATGGTGGAAGCGGTTTGTGGATCATCAGCGTCTATGGGACTCCATTTCCCACGGGAACAACTGACCAGGTTAACTCCTATCTTCGCGAGGCGGCTATCACCATTGCTTAAGTTCCGGGGCTGTCGTCACGGTCGCTCCTCTTCGCGCAAGAAATCCGGCCAAGACAATAGCCAGGGACAAGCCAGTGAGTACTTTTGAATCTACTCGCAAACATTATGAACACGAGTATAATATAACCATGATGTACTGAATATATTTTAGGCTCATGACGTCAGTCACAAAAGATAATAAAATTTCTGATGCATGCAAGCATGTTATTTATGAATATGCAATGACATATAAATATTAAAATGCACCGATCGGGTGTCTGAAGCGACGCCTCGAAAGGTTGGTAAGCAAGAGAAATGCCTCAGTCGGGCGTCTGAGCGACACCACATAAAGGGCTTATAAAAATAAATAACAAGCATGCCACAGTCGGGCGTCTCACCGACACCACATAAAGGGCTTATAAAATAAATAACAAAAATGCCACAGTCGGGCGTCTCAGCGACACCACATAAAGGGCTTATAAATAATCACAGTGAATATCCAGGAGGTAGAACCATCCCAGGGATATTCGATAATACCAATAATATCACGGGTTAGTCCACAAGAAAATAATAATCATAATTATCACAAGTCTCAAGCCGTGATCCCAATTCTGGTTTAACAGTTTTCTCCTCCGAGGACCGACACTAAGACCGACACTTGACCCATCCCAGACTGTGATCCTTAACCATGGACACGGCTATTCGAATAGGTTTAATCTCTGCAGAGGGTGTACTCTTTACCCACAAGTAACGGATTCCTTTAGTCCATCGGGACTAATTCCGTCTATGGCCTTTTAGTTGACAACACACAAACTTGCACACACCAGCTTAACTTACCAGTGTCTGGAATCACCCACGACACCTGCCAAGCAAAACTCTAAGTGGGGAGGCTCCAACCTCGACATAACATGGCATCACAAAATTTATACCGCGCGCAAACTAGGGCAGCTACCCCTTCGGCTACAACCGAAACACCCATGCTCCCGGACTAGGTGGCATGCCTACCGGATGCCTCCGGTATCTTCCACCATGGCCTCTCTGTACGGTGTGTGCTAGGAAAGGGTTGACAACTTACTGAACCGTACCCTACCTATGGCAGGTACAAGTGGCAGCACGAAACAAGTATGGGGGTTACCGGAACAAGACTCGATCTACGGTCGACTTAGGAGGTTTAAATATTCCCTGCATGATTAGCATACAATATATACTTCAACCACAGACTGAAAACACCACGCGACATACCCCCTCATGGCATACCGGTCACGACCGTCTCGACAGAGGACTAGGGACAAGACCGTGTCTACCCAAGACAAAGGCCTTCCCGGATTCTCTCCCGATATGCATGGAAGGCATATGACGGTGATTTTCATCACATCCATATCAACTTCAATAGCATGAAATCATTAAAATGCACTCATGAGTAGGAATGCATCATCCCATAAAATGACGTATGCTCGTGTCGGGGTGGTGTTATCACCGCGTCACACACAATATTATGCCAGGGTTCAGAATGCTTGCCTTCAAGTTGTGGGGAGGCAAGGTGCATTCCAAAACTCTTGAAAGCTTTCTCCTCTCTTCAAAAATCCCATTTAAAATATATTTGAATTAACACACAAATTCAAAACAGCACAAAAAGTTGTTTTGGAAAATTTTCAAATAAATCTTAAAATAAACTAGACTAAATTTGAGAGAGGTAGGAAAAAGAATCAATTCATTTGGTGTTATATTTAAAAAGTTATAGCCGGTCAAAGTTTAGTCAATATTCTGGTTTTTAAAATAAAACAGAAAAAGAAAAACATTTCGAAATGTACACGTCGAACACGTACTTTGGAATTACGTTTCCACTTAAGCCTGTGTGGGTTGCGCGGGGAGTCACTGACAGTGGGTCCAGGGGGCCCACTAGTCATGTTTGACTAGTCTCCCCTCCCTCTGCTTCTTCTGCCTGAGCAGAGGCGGGGACTCCGGCGACCATCGCCGGCGAACGGAGGTTCCTCATGGGGAGCTGAGGACGGGATGGATCCGCAAATCAGCGGTGGTCCTCCCGGTGGTCGTAGGGTCGTCGGAGGTAGAGGGAATCGCCTAGGGTGATGCTCCGTCGTCATTTGGGGTCTGGGCGGCTTCGCAAGACGACGTGGAGCTGAGTGGTGGTGATGGAAAGGTGGGGAGGCCCTGGTGGCGCCGGGGTGAACCGGAGCGAGGCGGCGGCCGAACTGGCCGGAGAGGTTGAAGATGGCCTTCTCCTCTTCAATTGATGGCAGCGGGGCACTAGGGGGATGGTGTGAGGCTGCTTGCATGCTCGGAGGGGCTCGAGGGGCTTCCTTTTATAGTGCTCCCAAGTCGGTTCATGGCGGCCGTGGACGAGCTCGTCGGTGACCGCCGTTCTGTAGCTTGCTGGGCATCGTGGCGGGGCTGGGGATGGCGGCAGGAGCTAGCGGACGTGCGGGTACTGCTCCAAGGGTGAGCTGGCGAGCGGGTGTGGCTCGGGCGGCGCTGGCCAGTGCAGGGATGTCGGGCGGCAGTGGCGGCTAGCTGCTGGCTTGCCGGAGACGTGGCGAGGGCTACGGTACTCGTGGGGTGTAGAAGGGGACGTGGCGTGTTGGCTGCGGTCGGCCAAGGGCCAGAGTGAGTGCGGGGCGAGACGCGGCGGCTAGGTCGCGGCACGTGCAAAACGCGCGCTCTGGGCGCGCCCAGAGCACGCACAGGACGTGCTCGACAAAATGCTAGGGCATGCTATAGGTCTCGGATGAGGTTGGTGTTTAACAGACCTAGGCCAAAATCATCTAGAGGCTTAGTGGACAAGTTAGTTTCCCCAGAGGTGCAAGGCTTCAGTGCAAAACAAAGGTCATGTCAAAATAGATCATGCCCATAAGGTGTTTGTCAAAATGCCAGGGGCACCTAGGCATTTCTTGGAGTGGTCAAATCTCCCAGAGTGGGGTCTCTTTAGATGAAAGAGAGGGTGGTGAGGTTAGTTTGTCAAAAGAAGAAACTTGCTAGTGCAAGTTTTGCAAAACTTCAATCCTGGACAGGGAGTAAATGGCATCATTACATGAACCAAAAATGTCCCAAAGAGTGCATGCTCCTGGACTTAGGGTTTTTGTAGGGTTGACTACAAGTAGGTGAAAGCACAAGGTCACTAGAGCAAAAGTAAATAGGGTTGCAGTAGAAAACACAAGGCTGGACCAGAATGAAAAAGAGGTTGATACACTTATTTTTTTCCAAAGAACATCACTAGGTTTTTGCATGAAGTTGGATGGCATGCTACCACTGACATCCCATAATTTTGGTGGAGGCTTTAGGGAATTATTTAATTAGGCTGTAGTGCAAAAATGCCCACTGGACCAGATTTGAAAAACAGGTGTAGAACTCAAAATATGCAATGAATGAAATATATTTTTGCATAAATGTGATTTAGAAACATCACATGACATCTCCAAATTTTGGTTGGAATATTAGTTAAATTTATCAAATGGTTGTAGTTCAAAAAGAGCTCCAAAACTAAATGGAAGTCATTATAATGAATAAAGCTCAGGGTGAAATAATTAAATAAATAAATCTACTGATTAAGAAATGTTATATTGAGAGAGCATAGAAGTCCAATACATTTTGGAAAGTTCCACTTGGGTAAAACTCCTCAATATTAAAAAGAAAGGTTCTGAAATCAACAGAAAAAAAAATCCAGAAGACAAAATTTTTAAACTCCTGGCAAAATTTTAATAATTAAAACCTGGTTAAATTTTTGGGGTGTTACAATACTACCCCCTTAAGAAAAATCTCGTCCACGAGATTTGCTAAGGGTTGTTTTTTGAAAATAATACTTTTACTAGGTCAAAACGATTACTTTACTTAAGCGGTAAAATGCGGCTACAGTGAGAGGGCAATAAGTGGTGAATAAATACAGTGTGGGATACTGGCCTTGTGTGGAGAAATCCACGTTTTGGAAAAACGAGCGATTTCTACGTTGGATGTAGTAAATTTAGAATAAATTCTAAATTCTAAAATACGCTGGTTGTACCCGAGAGCACAGTGCTCCGTCTGGCTGACAGGTGGACCCAGGGCCCATTGTCAGTCTCTCCTTCTTCCTCTGGCTCTCTCTTCTTCCTCTCTCCCGCGCGCTTTCCCGGGCTTTCTCCACCGGTGACGTCTAGCGCGTAGGGCATCTAGGCTGTACTGCGGTAGTGCACGGCATGCTTGCTGCCGGTGCAGTGTGCACTCACCTCGCGGGCCAGTGCACTGTCGGCACTGCTCGCGGATTCGCCTCCGAGCACCGGCGATCGGGCGACGAGCGGCGCTGGTGGACTTCGCCCACCGTACACCGATCTCGAGCTATAAAATGACCGCGGTGCTCCTTCTTCTTCTTCGCACCTGGCCTTGTTTCTCCTCCTCCTTCTCCTCCATTACTGCTTACCGGAGCTCGAGACGAGGCTCTAATGGCGGAGGCGGTGCCGGACTGGTACATGATCCTGGTGTGTGGAGGGCTGGCGGCAGTGCTGGGGCTCTCCGTGCTCCTGTGCGCGATGATCCTTGATGATCGCCGTGATGCTGCCGCTCGGGTGCTGGCTCTCCGCGGTGGCGGTGATCATGAGGACTAGGTGTGATGCCGGGGGTTAACTATTGTCGGTGTGCCGGAGGTGACTAGTATCTGGATGATTATCCACTAACCTCTCCTTTGGAGGCTGTGGTGCGCTTAGGGAGGTGGTCGGTGAGATGCAACATGGTTACGAGTCTTTGCAAGTAGTGTAAGAGTCCGAGTGGTTGTGGGTCTGCTGCCATGGTGCTGCGTGAATAAAAATAATCCATGTAGTGAGAGGATAAACGATGCAGCAACTCAGGGAAAAGAAATCTCACTCCAGGATTTTTCGCGGGTACAATGGTTAATCACAATGAAAACTACTCATATTAGTAGAAACCAAATAATTGTCTTGTCGCACAAATTCAGGGTACCATGCACAAGTTACAATGCAATAATAAACGCTGCAATAATAAACATAGCAGTGACGTCTAAAATGAGAACGGTAACTGGACGGGGTCTCGCGAAAACGTCTCTGGTACTGGGACGTACTCCTCTTCTATCGGAGGAAGTGGATTGACCAATCAATGTATGTGTCTCTCCGGGTCGGGCCTCAATGGTCTGCCTATGGCAATCTGAGGATTCAAATCAGCGAGACTTTGGAGATAATCCATTACTCGCTGGTTCAAATGTTCTTGAGCGATGATGTACTGGATAAGGTTGGCCAGTACTGGGTCTCTCTCAATCCGTCCACCGTGAAAAGATGTTACTCCTTCAGGTGCTGCACGGCTCGGAAAGTAATAATATCCTTGTTCACTGGCATAGGGTACCGCGAATCGAAGACGAGCAATCGCTTCGTACGCAGCAGCTTCTATGGCCATGCGTGGGGTCGGCATAGATTTCCCCATGAAGGAGACCTCCGTTGGATCTTGGTTGGAGTCTATGGGAGGGATGTGTACTGCTGCCCAATATTCCAAGGTGGAAGGGGTGATTCTCGATTTGAACAGCTCGTACTGGGGTGGCTAGGCAGAACCCATGGTACTGCAGGTAAAGTCCCACAATATTTTGACAAAGCTACCCGGGGTTGCATCTGGGGTTCTCAAATAAATACTAGGGCTCGGCATGGCAAGAAATGGTTGTGAGAGTGGTGCACGAGGTGAGGGGTGCTGGGTAAGGTCACAAGGTGGCCTTCTTATATAGCATCTGGGCTGGGTTATTTACCGTGGTGAAAGGTAATAAATCTTGTCAGATCAGCTCCAAGGGTCGGGGTCAGTGTCGGAGATACACATATCTCATAAAGAGACGTGTTACTGTGGGTGTCTTCGGGGTTGGTTTTGGTAGCTGTGTCCGGAAAAATATGCAACTGTGTGCTGACAAAATTACACAAGGCTACTATTAAAACAGAGGCACAACAATAGACTGCGTCTATTTACAAGGTCACACGATTACAAAGCAAGGATACACTAAGACTTGGTACTACTCGGGCGACTTAGTCTACCTCGTTTATGTCCAGACGGGCGTGCCTGGTGGATGTCGAGGCTTCTCCACGGGTCTCACTGTTGGGATTAGCTGGAGAAGGTTTAGGGGTTGCAGGGTCGGGGTGGCGATGATGACCATCACGGGGATTGTTGGCCACAATCTCGCTGGAGTGTGCTCCCAAAAGGCGACAAAGCACTTCTGGGGTCATCAAAGCACCTTGGTTGATGGCTGGGGCTGACCTCAGGGTCTTGATCGGGTGTCCGAACAGCATGACTGGGTTGTCGGCGTCAGGCTCGTCTTCCCTGCTTGCCGGGGCTCGGCGAACCAGCTCTCCATGAGCTGCGATCAGATCAATAGTGATTTGATCAAACAGTGCCTCTAGTGCATCCACATAGCATACTAGGTGCAACAATGCAGGGTCCATCTTGTGATCTCCGTTGGCAACTTGGGGTGGTCTACCATACCCTTCACGCCTGGGGTAGTAGTAGAACGAGCGACAGTTAACTCTGGGCGACAACTGCCGGAGTTGAACTATAGCCTCTCGAGCAGCTAGCTGGATGGCTTGTGGCTCGAAGGAAGTTGTCCTTCTGGTGAACCTGTAGGGGCGTTCTAGCGACAGACCCCTACCATAGATGTGCACAGTGGCCCAGAATTGATGGCTCTCACCGCTTATGGTTCCTTGGTACACCACATATTCTGGGGGTTCTTCTAACGCATAGGCACAACGGGTGAGGTTTGCGAGTATGGTCACAAAACCTCCAAGGTTGGTTGCTGTGGTCTCATTGTGCACTATGGGGACAGGCATTATGGCTAGGTTAGGGGAAGAGGCTGTGCTGTGCTGGGTTGAGGCTAGCGTGCCCTTTTTATAGAAAAGGGAACGGAGTCTTCCTTCGCACGCTTGCGAATAAGACATTATAGGCATCGGTCATTGGCGTGTGATCGACAGGCTAGTTTGATAGGTTGGGCACCGACTGCCAAATAGTGTCGGGGTCACTGTGTGGCTATCTTGCACGAGAAGCTTGGCCAGGGTTTTGGTTAAGGTCTGATGGGTTGGCTTACCTAGGTCTTTCGACCTGGCTAAGATAGGATTAGCCAATGGTCAGCCTGGCACTGATACCAAGTTTGTGGAGACCGATTTTTCCGGGTATTAATTTCCAGAAAATGGCCCTTGTGCTCACCAGCCCCAGGATTACTGTTAGATGATGAGGCACCAACTTGATACAAAAATTCTAAGAAAAAATGTAAAACATGTAGTACAAGACCATTCTGGCACGTGAGTACAACAATATGGTTTCTAGTGGTTGATGGCGGAAGCGGTTTGTAGATCATCAGCGTCTATGGGACTCCATTTCCCACAGGAACAGCTGACCAGGTTAACTCCTATCTTCGCGAGGCGGCTATCACCATTGCTTAAGTTCCGGGGCTGTCGTCACGGTCGCTCCTCTCCGCGCAAGAAATCTGGCCAAGACAATAGCCAGGGACAAGCTAGTGAGTACTTTTGAATGTACTCGCAAACATTATGAACACGGGTATAATATAACCACGATGTACTGAAAATATTTTATGCTCATGACGTCAGTCACAAAAGATAATAAAAACTCTGATGCATGCAAGCAGGTTATTTATGAATATGCAATGACATATAAATATTAAAATGCACCGATCGGGTGTCTGAAGCGACGCCTCGAAAGGTTGGTAAGCAAGAGAAATGCTTTAGTCGGGCGTCTGAGCGACACCACATAAAGGGCTTATAAAAAAATTAACAAGCATGCCATAGTCGGGCGTCTCAGCGACACCACATAAAGGGCTTATGGAAATAAATAACAAGCATGCCACAGTCGGGTGTCTCAGCGACACCACATAAAGGGCTTATAAAATAAATAACAAGCATGCCACAGTCGGGCGTCTCAGCGACACCACATAAAGGGCTTATAAATAATCACAGTGAATATCCAGGAGGTAGAACCATCCCAGGGATATTTGATAATACCAATAATATCACGGTTTAGTCCACAACAAAATAATAATCATAATTATCACAAGTCTCAAGCCGTGATCCCAATTCTGGTTTAACAGTTTTCTCCTCCGAGGACCGACACTAAGACCGACACTTGACCCATCCCAGACTGTGATCCTTAACCATGGACACGGCTATTCGAATAGGTTTAATCTCTGCAGAGGGTGTACTCTTTACCCACGAGTAACGGATTCCTTTAGTCCATCGGGACTAATTCCGTCTACGGCCTTTTAGTTGACAACACACCAAACTTGCACACACCAGCTTAACTTACCGGTGTCTGGAATCACCCATGACACCTGCCAAGCAAAACTCTAAGTGGGGAGGCTACAACCTCGACGTAACATGGGATCACAAAATTTATACCGCGCGCAAACTAGGGGAGCTACCCCTTCGGCTACAACCGAAACACCCATGCTCCCGGACCAGGTGGCATGTCTACCGGATGCCTCCGGTATCTTCCACCATGGCCCCTCTCTGTACGGTGTGTGCTAGCAAAGGGTGACAACTTACTGAACCGTACCCTACCTATGGCAGGGACAAGTGGCAGCACAAAACAAGTATGGGGGTTACCGGAACAAGACTCGATCTACGGTCGACTCAGGAGGTTTAAATATTCCCTGCATGATTATCATACAATATATACTTCAATCACAGACTGAAAACACCACGCGACATACCCCCTCATGCCATACCGGTCACGACCGTCTCGACAGAGGACTAGGGACAAGACCGTGTCTACCCAAGACAGAGGCCTTCCCGGATTCTCTCCCGATATGCATGAAAGGCATATGACGATGATTTTCATCACATCCATATCAAATTCAATAGCATGAAATCATTAAAATGCACTCATGAGTAGGAACGCATCATCCCATAAAATGACGTATGCCCGTGTCGGGGTGGTGTTGTCACCGCGTCACACACAATATTATGCTAGGGTTCAGAATGCTTGCCTTCAAGTCGTGGGGAGGCAAGGTGCATTCCAAAACTCTTGAAAGCTTTCTCCTCTCTTCAAAAATCCTAATTAAAATATATTTGAATTAACACACAAATTCAAAACAGCACAAAAAGTTGTTTTGGAAAATTTTCAAATAAATCTTAAAATAAACTAGACTAAATTTGAGAGAGGTAGGAAAAAGAATCAATTCATTTGGAGTTATATTTAAAAAGTTATAGCCGGTCAAAGTTTAGTCAATATTCTGGTTTTTAAAATAAAACAGAAAAAGAAAAACGTTTCGAAATGTACACGTCGAACACGTACTTTGGAATTACGTTTCCACTTAAGACAGCGCGGATTGCGCGGGGAGTCACTGACAGTGGGTCCAGGGGGCCCACTAGTCATGTTTGACTGGTCTCCCCTCCCTCTGCTTCTTCTGCCTGAGCAGAGGCGGGGACTCCGGCGACCATCGTCGGCGAACGGAGGTTCCTCGTGGGGAGCTAAGGACGGGGATGGATCTGCGGATCAGCGGTGGTCCTCTCGGTGGTCGTAGGGTCGTCGGAGGTAGAGGGAATCGCCAGCGGTGAGCTCTACGGCGGAGGAAAGCTTCAGTGGATTTGGGGGTTCGGTCTAGGGTGATGCTCCATTGTCGTTTGGGGTCTGGGCAGCTCCGCAAGACAACATGGAGCTGAGTGGTGGTGATGGAAGGCTGGGGGAGGCCCTGGTGGCGCCGGGGTGAACCGGAGCGAGGCGGCGGCCGAACTGGCCGGAGAGGTTGAAGATGGCCTTCTCCTCTTCAATTGATGGCAACGGGGCACTAGGGGGACGGTGTGAGGCTACTTGCATGCTCGGAGGGGCTCGAGGGGCTTCCTTTTATAGTGCTCCCAAGTCGGTTCGCGGCGGTCGTGGATGAGCTCATTGGCGACCGCCATTTTGTAGCTTGCAGGGCAACGTGGCGGGGCTGGGGATCGCAGCAGGAGCTAGCGGACGAGCGGGTACTGCTCCAAGGGCGAGCTGGCGAGCGGGAGTGGCTCGGGCGGTGTTGGCCAGTGCAGGGCTGTCGCGGCTAGCTGCTGGCTTGCCCGAGATGTGGCGAGGGCTGCGGTGCTCGTGGGGTGTAGAAGGGGACGTGGCGTGCTGGCTGCGGTCGGCCAAGGGCCAGAGTGAGTGTGGGGCGAGACGCGGCGGCTAGGTCGCAGCACGTGCAAAACGCGCGCTCTGGGCGCGCCCAGAGCACGCACGGGACGTGCTCGACGAAATGCTAGGGCATGCTATAGCTCTCGGATGAGGTTGGTGTTTAACAGACCTAGGCCAAAATCATCTAGAGGCTTAGTGGAGAAGTTAGTTTCCCCAGAGGTGCAAGGCCTCAATGCAAAGCAAAGGTCATGTCAAAATAGATCATGCCCATAAGGTGTTTGTCAAAATGCCAGGGGCACCTAGGCATTTCTTGGAGTGGCCAAATCTCCCAGAGTGGGTCTCTTTAGATGAAAGAGAGGGTGGTGAGGTTAGTTTGTCAAAAGAAGAAACTTGCTAGTGCAAGTTTTGCAAAACTTCAATCCTGGACAGGGAGTAAATGGCATCATACATGAACCAAAAATGTCCCAAAGAGTGCATGCTCCTGGACATAGGGTTTTTGTAGGGTTGACTACAAGTAGGTGAAAGCACAAGGTCACTAGAGCAAAAGTAAATAGGGTTGCAGTAGAAAACACAAGGCTGGACCAGAATGAAAAAGAGGTTGATACACTTATTTTTTTCAAAATAACATCACTAGGTTTTTGCATAAAGTTGGATGGCATGCTACCACTGACATCCCATAATTTTGGTGGAGGCTTTAGGGAATTATTTAATTAGGCTGTAGTGCAAAAATGCCCACTGGACCAGATTTGAAAAACAGGTGTAGAACTCAAAATATGCAATGAATGAAATATATTTTTGCATAAATGTGATTTAGAAACATCACATGACATCTCCAAATTTTGGTTGGAATATTAGTTAAATTTATCAAATGGTTGTAGTTCAAAAAGAGCTCCAAAACTAAATGGAAGTCATTATAATGAATAAAGCTTAGGGTGAAATAATTAAATAAATAAATCTACTGATTAAGAAATGTTATATTGAGAGAGCATAGAAGTCCAATACATTTTGGAAAGTTCCACTTGGGTAAAACTCCTCACTATTAAAAAGAAAGGTTCTGAAATCAACAGAAAAAAAATCCAGAAGACAAAAATTTTAAACTCCTGGCAAAATTTTAATAATTAAAACCTGGTTAAATTTTTGGGGTGTTACAGGATCCCGATGTCCGTGCAATTGTTGCAGAAGAATGAAATTGCATCCTTCTCGCGGCAGTCCTCTATCCTGTTCATAACCAGGAGGAATCTGGCCCAGTAATGGTGTACTGTTTCTGTGGGCTCTTGCCGAATTTGGGATAAATCCCGTATAGTTGGGTGGGCGGGTGCACTTAAATCCGGAACCTCGCCCAATCTGAGACTCAGGGGCCAAGAAAGTTCCGAACTCGGAAACTTGGGTTCTTGGATGCTGTCCAATGAATCAGGCCTGCTTCCTGACTTTAAGTTCAGGGCTTGAGTGACGTCCCCCCCTCCGCAGGTATTCGGCTTGGAAGGATCAGGAATCCGGACATATCTGGTCCTTAGGATGGGTGAAGATTCGCCGCATTGCTCCTCCACCACCTCGACGTGGTGGGTGACCTGGGGAGAGTCAATCTCTCTCGGATCGAGTTTAAGCCCAATCTGATCGTAATCTATAGCGACTTCCAGGGCGGCAATGCGATCCAAGAGCTCGTTTAAGGAAGAGAGCTCCATCAGATCTAACTGCTCGGCGAGTTCCGAGTTGATGTGGAAATTGCTTTCGATGACCCGAGAAGTCATCGTCGGCGCGGGGCCCGAACAGGCGGTCATTAGAAGACCGCCTAGCCGGAGAGTTTGGCCGATAGCCAAAGCTCCTTTAGCAACAGTGCCGTCTTTAAAGACGGGGTGCGGCATCCTTCCTGATGGCGACGGCACAGAGGAACTCTCAATGAAAGCACCAATGTCGGTTGCAAAACCGGCGGATCTCGGGTAGGGTGTCCCGAACTGTGCGTCTAGGCGGATGGTAACAGGAGACAAGGGACACAATGTTTTTACCCAGGTTCGGGCCCTCTCGATGGAGGTAAAACCCTACTCATGCTTGATTAATATTGATGATATGGGTAGTACAAGAGTTGATCTACCACGATATCAGAGAGGCTAAACCCTAGAAGCTAGCCTATGGTATGATTGTTTTTCGTCCTATGGACTAAAACTCTCCGGTTTATATAGACACCGGAGAGGGCTAGGGTTGCACAGAGTCGGTTACAATGGGAGGAGATCTACATATCGTATCGCCAAGCTTGCCTTCCACGCCAAGGAAAGTCCTATCCGGACACGGGACGAAGTCTTCAATCTTGTATCTTCATAGTCCGGGAGTCCGGCCAAAGGTCATAGTCCGGCCATCCGGACACCCCCTAATACAGGACTCCCTCAACCGCACTCATGACTTGGTGATTTGCCGATATGTATAATAACATGGGTTGACCGACGTTTGGTGCGGCCAGGATTGGGTTGCTTGCTAAAAGAGCCTTTATTTCTTCTAGTCCGGCCATTGCTGCATCCGTCCACTCGAAGTGTTCGGTTCATCGGAGAAGGTGATAAAGTGGCAATGCTTTTTCTCCTAATCTGGAGATAAAGCGACTTAAAGCTGCCACACATGCAGCTAGTTTTTGGACTTGTTTGAGGTCTGTTGGCGTAGCCAACTGTGACAAAGCTCGGATTTTGGCTGGGTTCGCTTCTATTCCTCTATTGGAAACGATGAAGCCCAGCAGTTTTCTAGCGGGAACACCGAAAACACACTTTTCCAGATTGAGCTTAATGTCATATGTACAGAGGTTGTCGAATGTGAGACATAGATCGTCTATTAGTGAATCGACATGCCTAGTTTTGATGACTACGTCATCCACATATGCTTCAACTATCTTGCCAATTTGTTTCTCCAGGCATGTTTGAATTATGCGCTAATAGGTGGCGCCGGCGTTTTTGAGCCCAAAGGGCATAGTGTTGAAGCAGAAACGCCTGTATGGGGTAATAAATGCCATTGTGGCTTGACCGGACTCCTTCATCTTGATTTGATGGTATCTGGGGTATGCGTCGAGGAAACACAGTGAGTTGTGTCCTGTAGTGGCGTCGATAATCTGATCGATGCGAGGGAGGGGGAAGGGATCCTTGGGCCAGGCCTTGTTGAGGTCTTTCAAGTCGACACATAGGCATCAGGATTTATCCTTCTTTGGTACCATCACCAGGTTTGCTAGCTAGTCCGGGTGTTTTATTTCTCTGATGAATTCAGCCTCGTGTAACTTGGCTAGCTCCTCCCCCATAGCTTGTCGTTTGGGTTCTGAAAAGCGTCGTAGTGTTTTCTTGACCGGCTTATATCCCTTTAATATATTGAGGCTCTGTTCGGCTAGCCTGCGTGGGATTCCTGGCATATCAGAAGGGTGCCAGGAAAATATTTCCCAGTTTTCACGTAGAAACGCTCGCAGTGCAGCGTCAACCATTGGGTCCAGCCGTGCTCCGATGGATGTTGTCTTCTTGGGGTCCGTCGGGTGGACTTGAAATTTTACTATTTCGTCTGCAGGTTTAGAGGAGGTGGATTTGGGTCGCTTCTCCAGGATCACGTTGTCCCTATCCACTGTGGAGCGTAATATAGTTAACTCTTCGGCCGTGAGGGCTTCAGATAATGCTTCAAGGTCCAGGGCTGCGGTTTTGTTTTCGGTGCGGAGTGATGTGTCCGGATCACTGGCAAGAGTGATAATACCATTGGGCCCGGACATCTTGAGCTTCATGTACCCGTAATGGGGTATAGCTTGGAAGCATGAAAATGCATCTCGCCCTAGTAAGGCGTGATATCCACTATTGAAAGGAGCCACTTGAAAGGTTATTCATTCGGACCGGTAATTCTCCGGCGTGCCGAATACCACATCAAGTGTGATTTTTTCCGCGCACCGCGCCTCCTGACTAGGAATGATTCCTCGGAAGTTCGTGCTACTTTGCTCAATGTGGCTCCTGTCTATTTCCATTTTGTTGAGAGTTTCCTCGTAAATGAAGTTTAGTCCGCTGCCGCCGTCCATAAGCACCTTGGTAAGCCAAAATCCGTCCACAATTGGACCGAGGACCAAGGCGGCTGGTGACCGGACTGTCCTGGATTTTGGTTCGTCATCGCCATTGAAAGTTATGGTCGTGTAGTTCCAAGGGTTTATTGCTACGACATGACAGACTTCGGCGAGGCTGCGGAGTGCTCTTTTACGCCTATTGTTTGTGGCAAAAGTCTCAAAGACTGTCAATACTCTAAAGTCATCATCTTCCGTGGGTTGTTGCTCTGTGGTATTTTTTGTGAGGAGATCCTCGCCGCTTTTGGCCACTTGCTGGAGTATCCAACATGCTGTAAGGCTGTGGGTTGGTATGGTATATGGTGTTGTGTGTATTTTGCACGGCCTGTCAAGCCATAACTCCAGAATGGTTCCGCACCCCATTATGGGCTTCGATTTCTTTACTGTTGGATCGGGCGACCTGCGAGGGTGCATCCTTTTTGCCTGGATAGGGGGCTAAGTAAAAGCTGGTGGCAACCATGGAGCTGCCTGAGTTTTCCAGGCGCTTTCCATTGCGTAGTACTTCTGTACTATGGTTCCAAGGTAACGAAGCGTAATATGCGACGGAGGTTGATGGCATTGATGATTGCCTCATCTGTGCAATTGTCGTAGAATATGGAGATCGCGTCTTCATCGCGGCAATCTTCAATCTTGGTTTTAACAAGGAGGAATCTGGCCCAAAAGTGATGGACTGTTTCCTCAGACTGCTGTCGTATGCTCATGAGATCGCGTATATCTGGGTGTGTGGGTGGAATTGAATCCGCACCCAGACCCAATTTGGGATCTGGGGTTTTAGAAACTTCCAAACTTAACAGTTTGGGCTCGGGGATATCAACCAATTTTCTGGGTCCACAGTCCGACTCTAAGTTCAGATGAAGGGGCACGTCCTTCCGTGGACGGGTATCCGGCTATTCGAGCTTAGAAATCCGAACATAGTTCGTCCTCAATACAGAGGGAGAATTATTGTGTTGCTCCTCCACTACCGCTATCTGATGGGTGATTGACGGAGTTTTAATTTCTCTATGATCAGGTTTAAGCCCAATCTGATCGTAGTCTATAGCGACATCCAAGGCGGAGATGTGATCTAGGAGTTCGTTTAAAGACGACAATTCCATCGGATCCATCTGTTTGGAGTATTCGGAGATGACACAAAGGCGATTTTCGATGAACCGAGAAGTCATCGTCGGCGCGACGGCCGATCGGGCGGCCAGGGTAAAGCCGCCCAACCGGAGGGTTTGGCCTGAGGCCAGGGCTCCTCCAGAGGTGATGTTGTCCTTGATGACTATCGTGTCAAAACCGGCGGATCTCGGGTAGGGGGTCCCGAACTGTGCGTCTAAGGCTAATGGTAATAGGAGGCGGGGGACACGATGTTTACCCAGGTTCGGGCCCTCTCGATGGAGGTAATACCCTACTTCCTGCTTGATTGATCTTGATGATACGAGTATTACAAGAGTCGATCTACCACGACATCATAGAGGCTAAACCCTAGAAGCTAGCCTATGATTATGATTGTTGTTGTCCTACAGGCTAAACCCTCTGGTTTATATAGACATCGGTGGGGCTAGGGTTAGACAGAGTCGGTTACAGAGAAGGAGATCTACATATCCGATTTGCCAAGCTTGCCTTCCACGCAAAGGAGAGTCCCATCCGGACACGGGACGAAGTCTTCAATCTTGTATATTCATAGTCCAACAGTCCGGTCAAAGTATATAGTCCGGCTGTCCGAGGACCCCTTAATCCCGGACTCCCTCCGTAGCCCCTGAACCAGGCTTCAATGACGATGAGTCCGGCGCGCAGATTGTCTTCGGCATTGCAAGGCGGGTTCCTTCTCTGAATACTCCATAGAAGATTTTGAACATGAAACTCTTGTCTGGATCTACAAAAAAAATTCCACATACCACCGTAGAGAGAACAATATTCCACAAATCTAATACGCTAACAACTTTTCATAGCATGACATCACGCCACGGCCCGGTCATTTATACGAACTGTTTTTTAGAACCAGCTACTGCACATACTGTGAGGCGGTTTCCTTGGCACGTCTTTGCAAAGCAGAGATCATGTCCCCTTATCACGGGATTCTCATCAATACGGGCGTGGGTGACCCAACCGCACCATCAATCATGGCGCTTGGGGAATAAGCGATTTTAACGGGCAAGTGGGGAGGCGCACAGTTTCTACCGCCTTTATAAAGAGATTGGGATTCCCCTTTTTCACCCATGCCTTCTTCCTCCTTCACTCATCCATTCTCGCACTCTCGAGATCCAGCGCCCAAGTTCTCACCTTCTCCGTAAAGCCATTCCAGACATGTCCGGAGCGGGAGGCAAGTGGATGGCCTCCTCCATTACGGAGGAGGACATCACGAAGCTCCGGGAGGCCGGATACTTAGCCGCAGACATCACGCACCGGCTCCCGGACGAAGGGCAGATCATCCCTACTCCGAAACCCCACGAGAGGTTTGTGTTTCTTTCCCACTTCGTCCTTGGACTGGGATTTCCCCTCCACCCATTTGTCTGTGGGATCACGTTCTATTATGGGCTGGGTTTTCACAATCTAGCCCCCAACTTCATCCTCAACATCTCGGCGTTTATCGTCGTGTGCAAGGCTTTCCTCCACATCAAGCCCCACTTCAGCCTATGGCTGAAGATCTTCAACGTGAAGCCGAAGATAGCGGTCGGCCAGCAAGCGGAGTGCGGAGGCGCCATGGTGGGCAAGATGCCCAATGTCACCTGGCTCGAAGGCTCCTATGTGGAGATCGTGAAGGGGTGGCAATCGGGGTGGTTCTACATCACCGAGTCGCGTGACGCCAACTGGGCGGCGGCCCCTGAATTCCGATCCGGCATCCCCATGCGGCTCACCTCCTGGAAAAAGAAGGGCTTAGCCTGGGGTGCACCTACGGAGCTGACCGGACTCCAGAACTGCGTCAAAAATATGATAAGCAAGAAGATCAAGCTTTTCAACATGGTCCAGGTCATGCTCTTCCGCCGGATCCTCCCGTGTCAAAGACGGGCATTCAATATGTGGGAGTTTGATTCGGCCAAACATCAGAAGCTGTGAGAGCTCTTCGACACAACGCACAAAGACGTCTGGAAGGTGATGTTCAAGGCCACAAAAGTACCTCCTCCCACTACCGAGGACCGCGGACTCAGCGCAAAGCGCCCCGCCAATCCAGTAAACTCTCTATATTTCACAAGATGTGCCTTTCCCAGTATGTTCGTGGGAGGAATCTAAGCCACCATACTGATTTAACAGGACTATGTGGCGACAGCGTAGCGGATCGACTATCCGGCTCCGCTACCTAAACATCCAGAAACCGCTCTCCTGGCGGAGATGCTATTTCCGGCGCCTTACGAGGTGCCGGAGAAGAAGGACAAGAAGAAGGCCACGGGGACCAGGAAAGGTCTCCGGCGCAAGGCTGCATCGGACACATCGTCCCAAGACGCGCACTCCCCCAACGAAGAGGAGGAGGAGGAAGAGGAAATTCCTCCCCCAACCAGGGAGGAGAAGAAAAGGAAGGTCGCCCCATCTGGGGAGGCCGAAGGGTCCAAGAAGGGAAGGACCCTTCCTCCGGACCAATCCATAACAGCCGCCTACAGCAACAAGGAGTGGTTGCGCAAGGACAGGCCACGAGCGAAGTCGTAAGTATCCGGACACTATAATGCTTCCGGTATGTTTTGCTTTATTGCTTCTTATCATGTCAAATGTGATTGTGCAGTCCGTCCAAAGCCCACATCAACGTATCCTCCTCGGATGGGTCTTTGAGTCAGTCGGAGATGAATAGCTATTCGCTCCCGAAGGCCACCTCCCCCCGGCCCGCGGACGACATCGAGGTGTTGTCTCAGAGGATACCGGAGCAGGGGGAGATGGTTCTGGAGACGCCCCAAGGTGAAATCCCTGACGTCGTGTGATACGTCCCCAACGTATCTATAATTTTTGATTGTTCCATGCTATTATATTACCCCTTTTGGATGTTTATGGGCTTTATTTTACACATTTATATCATTTTTGGGACTAACCTACTAACCGGAGGCCCAGCCCGTAGTGCTGTTTTTTTTTGCCTATTTCAGTATTTTCGAAGAAAAGGAATATCAAACGGAGTCCAAATGGAATGAAACCTTCGGAGGCGTGATTTTTGGAACGAACGTGATCCAGAGGAATTGGAGTGTAAGTCAAGAAGCAGCCGAGGCGGCCATGAGATAGGAGGGCGCCCCCCTGTAAGGCGCGCCCCCTATCTCGTGGGCCCCTCGGGCGGCCACCGACGTACTTCTTCCTCCTATATAAGCCTACATACCCCGAAAACATCCAGGGAGCACCCGAAACATAATTTCCACTGCCGTAACTTCCTGTATCCGAGAGATCCCATCTTGGAGCCTTCGCCGACGTTCTGCCAGAGGGGGAATCGACCATGGAGGGCTTCTACATCAACACCTTAGCCCTTCCAATGAGTGGTGAGTAGTTTACCACAGACCTACGAGTCCATAGTTATTAGCTAGATGGCTTCTTCTCTCTTTTTGGATCTCAATACAATGTTCTCCCCCTCTCTTGTGGAGATGTATTCGATGTAATCTCTTTTTGTGGTGTGTTTGTCGAGATCCGATGAAATGTGGGTTTATGATCAAGTTTATCTATGAATAATATTTGAATCTTCTCTAAATTATTTTATGTATGATTGAGTTATCTTTGCAAGTCTCTTTGAATTATCAGTTTGGTTTGGCCTACTAGATTGATCTATCTTGCCATGGGAGAAGTGCTTAGCTTTGGGTTCAATCTTGCGGTGTCCTTACCCAGTGACAGAAAGGGTTACAAGGCATGTATTGTATTGTTGCGATCAAGGATAAAAAGATGGGTTTTATATCATATTGCATGAGTTTATCCCTCTACATCATGTCATCTTGCTTAATGCGTTACTCTGTTCTTATGAACTTAATACTCTAGATGCAGGCAGGAGTCGGTCGATGTGTTGAGTAATAGTAGTAGATGCAGGCAGGAGTCGGTGTACTTGTTGCGGACGTGATGCCTATATACATGATCATGCCTAGATAATCTCATAATTATTCGCTTTTCTATCGATTGCTCGACAGTAATTTGTTCACCCACCGTAATACTTATGCTATCTTGAGAGAAGCCTCTAGTGAAACCTATGGCCCCCGGGTCTATCTCTTATCATATCTGCTTCTAATCTACTTTTATTTGCATATTTACTTTCTGCATTTATATTATAAAATACCAAAAATATATTTATCTTATCATACTATCTCTATCAGATCTCACTTTCGCAAGTGGCCATGAAGGGATTGACAACCCCTTTATTGCGTTGGTTGCGAGTTCTTGGTTTGTTTGTGTGGGTGCGTGGGACTTTTGAGGAGCCTCCTACTGGATTGATACCTTGGTTCTCAAAAACTAAGGGAAATACTTATGCTACTCTGCTGCATCACCCTTTCCTCTTCAAGGAAAACCAACGCAAGCTCAAGACGTAGCAAGAAGGATTTCTGGCACCGTTGTCGGGGAGGCTTCCACCAAGTCAAGTCAAGATTCGACCTCCCGCCAACATGCGATTTCTGGCGCCGTTGCCGGGGAGGTCTTCGCTCAAGTTAAGATATACCAAGTACCCATCACAAACTCATCTCCCTCGCATTTACATTATTTGTCATTTGCCTCTCGTTTTCCTTTCCCCACTTCACCCTTGCCGTTTTATTCGCCCTCTCTTTCCCTATCTCCTCCTCTCTTTCGCTCGCTTTCTTGCCGCTATTTCTGGAATTGGGGAGATTATCGTCGATATGAACAATAATGATAACATGGAAAATTCCGAGGCTCCGGCCGATGAACCCCCTATCTTGCATACTAAAAAGTTTCGACTCGGCAGTGGTAACATCATTGGAAAAGGTGTTATTCAAGATTTCTTTACTTGTGCCGTTGCTTTACCTTCCATGGGTGGTTCTATTCTTCATAGAACTAGTAGTCTTGTGGATGCCGTCGCTATGCTTGTAGTCGAGCTTGAAAGACAATTTATGCACATGCATCCTTGCATACAAAGAATTTTTCTGGAATTTTCCAATATTGAGCATTCTTCTGTTAAACGCGCTGTTACTATCTTTCTGGCTCATGAGTTTAGATTTATCATTAGAGAGGCCAAATAAATCTTTACGCACTATAGGGTGGACGCCGGTCGTCCTCCCATAGAGGCGATCCTCTATGATAAAGAGGAATTTAGGCGTTTTCAATCTTTGGACTATATTGCTTTCAATGAAAACCTTAGGAAAAAGGTTCCTACCACTGTCTTGGTTGATAGAATTTCCAAACTTAATAATGATTTTGCTCTTCGAAATAATGAGCTCGGATACTCTCTTGAGTATAGGCTCACAAAATTTTTCCAAAAGAATGCTTATAGTTATGAATTAGTTGTGCATTATGAAGGGCCAAAGGAGGAGCTCGTTCCTCCTATGATTGATCTTGGGGACTTTTGTCCCGCCAAATTTAGCCCTTTTGATTACTTTTGCTTGCCTCAAAGAAAACTTGCTGCTGAACGTAGAGAATATGAGATGAGTTTTCAAGATTTATCTTATTATTATGGCACTACTTAGATCTATCTTCGCTTTTATGCCTAGCTAGTGGCGTTAAACGATAGCGCTATTTGGGAGGCAACCCAATTTTCTTTGTGTTTTTTGTTTTTGTTCCTGTTTAGTAATAATTTTTAGCTTCTACTTTCTGTTTATTTGTGTCTTTACCTTTTAATTAGTGTTTGTGCCAAGTAGAACCTATAGGATAAACTATGATGATAGTTGATTTGATTCTGCTGAAAAACAGAAACTTTGCGCTCACGAGAAAAAAATCAATAAATCACAGAAACATGATTTTGCATTGATTCTCTTTGCTGCTGATCAACAAACAAATTTTCCAGTACGTCCTATTTTTGTAGGATTTTTATAGTTTCAGAAGTTTGCGTTAGTTATAGATTGCTACAGACTGTTCTGTTTTTGACAGATTCTGTTTTTCGTGTGTTGTTTGCTTATTTTGATTTATCTATGGCTAGTAAAATAGTTTATAAACCATAGAGAAGTTGGAATACAGTAGGTTTAACACCAAAATAAATAAAGAATTAGTTCATTACAGTACCTTATGTGGTGGTTTTGTTTTCTTTCACTAACGGAGCTTATAAGATTTCCTGTTGAGTTTTGTGTTGTGAAGTTTTCAAGTTTGGGGTAAAGCTTTTATGGACTATGGAATAAGGAGTGGCAAGAGCCTAAGCTTGGGGATGCCCATGGCATCCCAAGATATTCAAGGATAGCCAAAATCCTAAGCTTGGGGATGCCCCGGGAAGGCATCCCCTCTTTCGTCTTCGTTCATTGGTAACTTTACTTGGAGCTATATTTTTATTTGCTACGTGATATGTGTTTTGCTTGGAGCATCGTGTATTATATTAGTCTTTGGTTTTTAGTTTACCACAATCATCCTTGCTGTACACACATTTTTGGAGAAGCCTATTTGATTAGAATTTGCTAGAATACTCTATGTGCTTCACTTATATCTTTTGAGCATGATAGTTTTTGCTCTAGTGCTTCACTTATATCTTTTAGAGCACGGCGGTGGCTTGATTTTATAGAAATTGTTAGTATCTAATGCTTCACTTATATTATTTTGAGAGTCTCTTAGAACAGTATGGTATTTTCTTTGGTTACAAATTTGGTCCTAGAATGATGAGCATCCAAGTTGGGTGTAATACAAACTATCATAGAAATTGAATTGTATGCTATGATCAATTTGTTGCTTGATAATTGTTTTGAGATATAAATGTAGTAATGTTAGGGTCATGGTAGTGGATAATTATGAAATTGAGAAATGATTTTGTTGAAGTTGGCAAGTCCCGTAGCATGCACGTATGGTATAAGTTGTGTGACAAATTTGTTGCATGAGGTGCTCTTTTGATTGCTTCCTTATGAGTGGCAGTCGGGGACGAGCGATGGTTTTTTCCTACCAATCTATCCCTCTTGGGGCATGCGTACTAGTACTTTGCTTCGAGGGCTAAGTAGACTTTTGCAATAAGTATATGAGTTCTTTATGACTAATGTGAGTCCATGGATATACGCACACTCATCCTTCCACTTTGCTAGCCTTTCTTATTACCGCGCAACTTTCGCCAGTATTGAACCCATTATTCACCTTCCTCAAAACAAGCCATCATACCTACCTATTATGGCATTTACATAGCCATTCCGAGATATATTGCCATGCAACTTTCCACCGTTCCGTTTATTATGACACGTTTCATTATTGTCATATTGCTCTTTGCATGATCATGTAGTTGTCATCGTATTTGTGGCAAGGCCACCTTCATAATTTTCATACATGTCGCTCTTGATTCATTGCATATCCCGGTACACCGCCGGAGGCATTCATATAGAGTCATATCTTGTTCTAGCTTTGAGTTGTAATTCTTGAGTTGTAAATCCATAAAAGTGTGATGATCTTCATTATTAGAGCATTGTCTCAGTGAGGAAAGGATGATGAAGACTATGATTCCCCCACAAGTCGGGATGAGACTTCGGAATTTACAAAAATCAAAAAAAAGAGAAAAAAGGAAAAAAAAGAAAAAGAAAAAAATATAATAAGAGAAAAAGTGAGAAGGGACAATGCTACTATCTCTTTTTTCCACCCTTGTGCTTCAAAGTAGCACCATGATCTTCATGATAGAGAGTCTCATATATTGTCACTTTCATATACTAGTGGGAATTTTTCATTATAGAACTTGGCTTGTATATTCCAATGATGGGCTTCCTCAAAATGCCCTAGGTCTTCGTGAGCAAGCAAGTTGGATGCACACCCACTTAGTTTCTTTTTTTGTTGAGCTTTCATATATTTATAGCTCTTGTGCATCCGTTGCATGGCAATCCCTACTCACTCACATTGATATCTATTGATGGGCATCTCCATAGCCCGTTGATACGCCTAGTTGATGTGAGACTATCTTCCCCCTTTTTGTCCTTACAACCACCACCATTTACCACTTTAGTGCTATGTCCATGTCTTGCGCTCATGTATTGCGTAAGAGTTGAAAAAGTTGAAGCGCGTTAAAAAGTATGAAACAATTGCTCGGCTCATCATCGGGGTTGTACATGATGGGAGTATTTTGTGTAATGTAGATGAAGCATGGCCTAACTATATGATTTTGTAGGGATAAGCTTTCTTTGGCTATGCTATTTTGATAGGACATGATTATTTGTTAGTATGCTTTGAAATATTATTATTTTTATTTTTTATAAGCTTTTATCTTGAATCATTTGGATCTGAACATTCATGCACATTAAAGAAAATTACATTGAGAATTATGCTAGGTAGCATTCCACATCAAAAATTCTGTTCTTATCATTTACCTACTTGAGGACGAGGAAGAATTAAGCTTGGGGATGCTTGATATGTCTCCAACGTATCTATACTTTTTGATTGTTCCATGCTATTATATTACCCCTTTTGGATGTTTACGGGATTTATTTTACACATTTATATCATTTTTGGGACTAACCTACTAACCGGAGGCCCAGCCCGTATTGCTGTTTTTTTGCCTATTTCAGTATTTTGAAGAAAAGGAATATCAAACGGAGTCCAAACAGAATGAAACCTTCGGAGGCGTGATTTTTGGAACAAACGTGATCTAGAGGACTTGGAGTGCAAGTCAAGAAGCAGCTGAGGCGGCGACGAGATATGAGGGCACCCCCCTGTAGGGCGCACCCCCCTGTCTCGTGGGCCCCTCGGGCGGCCATCGAGGTACTTCTTCCTCCTATATAAGCCGACATACCCCGAAAACATCCAGGGAGCACCCGAAACACAATTTCCACCGCCGTAACTTCCTGTATCTGCGAGATCCCATCTTGGAGGGGGAATCGACCATGGAGGGCTTCTACATCAACCCCTTAGCCCTTCCGATGAGTTGTGAGTAGTTTACTACAGAACTACAGGTCCATAGTTATTAGCTAGATGGCTTATTCTCTCTTTTTGGATCTCAATACAATGTTCCCCCCTCTCTTGTAGAGATCTATTTGATGTAATCTCTTTTTGCGTTGTGTTTGTCGAGATCCGATGAATTGTGGGTTTATGATCAAGTTTATCTATGAATAATATTTGAATCTTCTCTGAATTATTTTATGTATGATTGAGTTATCTTTGCAAGTCTCTTCGAATTATCAGTTTGGTTTGGCCTACTAGATTGATCTTTCTTGCCATGGGAGAAGTGCTTAGCTTTGGGTTCAATCTTGCGGTGTCCTTACCCAGTGACAGAAAGGGTTGCAAGGCACGTATTGTATTGTTGCCATCGAGGATAAAAAGATGGGGTTTATATCATATTGCATGAGTTTATCCCTCTACATCATGTCATCTTGCTTAATGTGTTACTCTGTTCTTATGAACTTAATACTCTAGATGCAGGCAGGAGTCGGTCGATGTGTGGAGTAATAGTAGTAGATGCAGGCAGGAGTCGGTCTACTTGTTGCGGACATGATGCCTATATACATGATCATGCCTAGATAATCCCAAAATTATTCGCTTTTCTATCGATTGCTCGATAGTAATTTGTTCACCCATCGTAATACTTATGCTATGTTGAGAGAAGCCTCTAGTGGAACCTATGGCCCCCGGGTCTATCTCTTATCATATTTGCTTCCAATCTACTTTTATTTGCATCTTTACTTTCTGCATCTATATTATAAAATACCAAAAATATATTTATCTTATCATACTATCTCTATCAGATCTCACTTCCGCAAGTGGCCGTGAAGGGATTGACAACACCTTTATTGCGTTGGTTGCGAGTTCTTGGTTTGTTTGTGTAGGTGCGTGGGACTTTTGAGGAGCCTCCTACTGGGTTGATACCTTGGTTCTCAAAAACTGAGGGAAATACTTACGCTACTCTGTTGCATCACCCTTTCCTCTTCAAGGAAAACCAACGCAAGCTCAAGACGTAGCATCGTGCACATGGGGGGAAAGACCCCCATGGATCTTGATGCCGGGGATCCGCAGCAAGTCTGCCCCCCGGTCGGATACTGCGCCGGAACCTCCCATGGTTCTGAATTCAGGTAGGCAGCCCCTCGCTAAGGACGGTGAGCCGCCTATTATGATGACCTCTGTCCAACCATAGGCATCGGACAATTTGCTGGAAGCGCTTCGTGGCGCTTCCATTGACGAAGAGAACCGTACTCTTATGAGTACGGTGATTGAGAAGGTTCGGTCCTCCAAAAGCGGATGACCGAAGCCTGCGCCAGCCTCCTAACAAGTTTTGAGGTAAGTAATCACATTATGAGGAAATATCATAGCATAGATAGTAGCCCCTGATGCTCTATTTGGTGTTCGTAAAGAAAGGCCGAACAGAGGATCAAATAACATCCACAAGAGTCTAATCATATTATGTGATTGTGAATAAGCAGGCGTGGCTGCTGGCCGCTGCCGCCCGCACTGTGGAAGTCTTCGGACTTAAGCGGGACCTGGGGAGGGCCGAGGAAGAGCTCGGACTCGTGAAGAGGCAGCTCGAGGAGAACAAAGGTAAGTGATACCCCATCCTTGTGTTATATAAAGGAAAATTGTTAATGCTAATAGAAGCATCATTAATTTTAATAGGGGCCATGGCCAAAGTGGCGGCCCTTAAGGAAGCGCTGTCCGAGGCCAAAGACAAGGCGGCCAAGGAGCATACCGAGCACGAAAAGCAGGAGGCTCGGGTAAATGAGGTCCAGCAAGAGCTCTAGGACTTCGTCAAAAAATTTGAGTCCTTGGAGCGTGACTCCAAGAAGCAAGAGTCCGAGCTTGCGAAGGCCCTCCAGAGCGTGCAAGACTCCAAGGCCGAAGCCCAAAAGGCCCTCCAGGAGATCCAGGCGGCCAAGAAGATAGCGGCGTAAGGCATTCATTATGCAAAGCAAGCATGTGAAGGAGACTTTCCTTTTACTTACCCGAATTCAAACCTCTCCATGAGCGTTCGCAGATCTACCGCGCAGCATATCGGATGCTGCGGAGTTCTACCGTGTTGAGGAAGGGAGCTCGATGGAGAAGTTGTTCTAGTCCCAGTATATTGGGGCCGAACATCTGATGTCCTTGACCGACCAGCTGAAGCAACTAGTCGAACTGCACAAGGCGACCGAACTGGCCATGAAGGACCTTATAGTCTGGCTATGGCCTGGCGAGCCCCTGTCCGGCAGCTACTTCGGCCTTGTAAATCGGATGGTAAATGCCTGTCCGTGGCTTGAAGTCATTAAGCGGTCTGTCTGCATGGAGGGTGCATGTTGGGCCTTCGCCCGTGCGAAAGTGCATTGGGTGAAGATGGACGCCGAGAAGCTGGTGATGGAGGGGCCGCCGAAGGGCAAGGACCACCGTCACCCTGAGAAGTATTATGAGGGTGTCCTGAAGGGTGCCCGCCTTGTGGTGGATGAATGTGCTAAGGATGTAATATTTGAATGAATGTACTCATGTCATCCTGTAATATGAAAAACAAGTTCATGTGCGCTATATAAAGCTTGTTGATTTAAAATATTACCTTTTGTGCGGCCATTTATAAAATCTGAGAGTTGGCCAGTCGTCGGCTTTTGCCCCCATGTAGCTAGTACCGGGGTGTTCGGGATAAATCTAAACACTCTTTATCCAAATTTTTGGTGCTTAAAGGAGGTGTTTAGCGCAGCGAACAAGGCAATCAGACTATACAACTTTATCACTCTCACTTAGCCATAGAAGTCTACAATTTTAAATTTTGGCGAAGCCCCTAGTATTCAGAAGGCCGAACTTGGGGTGCTATGCACGCCTAAATCGTAAAAGGCCGATTCCTCGCCCGAAGTGGAAAAAATCTTTAAGGATTTGAAACCTTTCGAACAGCGACCAACTCTCATCGCATCATGACAGTTAGTTTTCGGCTTTCTCTACTGAGGTGCTCATCCGGAAGAACTGGGACACAATCGCAGTAGTTCTCCGCGCGCTACCTTAGCCGATATAGCGGAACGTAAGGTACCAAAACATAGGAGCTGAGCAAACCCAACTATTGACCCAAGACATGATTCGGAGCTGATGCATATAATGCTATAAGTTCGGGGTGCCGCACTGTCAAAAGTGTTCGGACTTTTCTTGCCGTGTTATGGGGTACACTGAAGCCCCTGGCGAACTTAACGTACCAAAGTGTACGGGTGCAATTTGTAGTAAATAAGCAGTCAAGGAAAAAGATGAAGAAAATGTAATAATAAGCTGACGCTGTGTATTTTTTCCATTGTTATTTAAATAATACGTCAAAGGGTATGTATAAAAGTAGTGCGATGAGCAAAATAGGACTATTTCACATGTCCTAGCCAAGGGTAAGCTGCGTGTGGGTATATAAAACAGGTATAACAATCGTTATCAGAGACCACCTGGGTATTCCCTTATACGTCCAAGCTTCTTACCTCCTTGGTTTTTCCCTCCCGTGATGAGTCCAATAATCCGGCTATCTGAAAGGGCTTCCAAAAAGTTGGGTCCTGGAAGAAAGAAAATGAGGAAGGAATACGGGTCCTAGGGCGGTTGAGCCACATTGTGGACCGCGTGGTAGCCGTGCCTCTGCCTATGCCCATGGTATTTTTCGTGCGTAATTATGTACGCGTGGCACAAATTTCGCCACTTGACCGGGACTAGGACAGAGGCCGAATTGCTAGTCGAGCTCTGGACATTCCGGACGATCCTGTTGCAGGGTACTCCGGACTTGCTTGATGGTGTCCAGGGGCTTTATCGCCGAATTGGCGGTCTGCCTAAGAAGGTTGCTTTGTACTTCTGCTGCGAGGGTCGCAGTGTGCTCCTCCGTATGGAGCGAGCGCTCTGTGTTTCCATTGATTGTTATAACCCCGCGAGATCCTGGCATCTTGAGCTTGAGGTATGCGTAGTGTGGTACCGCATTGAATCGAGCGAATGCGGTTCGTTCTAGTAGGGCATGATAACCACTACAGAAGGGGATGATATCGAAGATTAACTCCTCGCTTCGGAAGTTGTCCGGAGATCCGAAGACTACTTCCAATGTGATTGAGCCCGTACAACAGGCCTCTACACCTAGTATTACACCTTTAAAGGTGGTTTTGGTGGATTTGATCCTTGAGGGATCAATGCCCATTTTGTGCACTATATCCTGATAAAGCAGGTCCAGGCTGCTGCACCATCCATAAGGACTCGTGTGAGGTGGAATCCGTCAATGATTGGGTCATGGAACAATGCGACATAACTGCCATGACGGATACTGGTAGGATGGTCCCTGCGATCGAAAGTGATCGTACAAGAAGACCATGGGTTGAACTTTGGGGCGACTGGTTCCATCGCATAGACGTCCCTTAGTGCACGCTTTGGTTACCGCTTGGAATATGGGTTGCGTATATCATATTCACCATTTTCACCTGGGGAGGGAATTTGTTTTGTCCTCTTGTGTTCGGCGGCCGAGGCTCCTCATCGTCATCGCTATGCAGCCCCTTTTCCCAGCATTCAACTTGACGGCATGTTTAAACACCTAGCATTATCTGTTGGTGTGGTTGGCTGGTTTATCAGGGGTGCCGTGAATTTGACATGAGCGAGTGAGTATGTGGTCCAGACTGGACGAGCCCAGATTGTTCCTTTTGAATGGATTTTTCTGCTGTCCGGATTTAGAGCCTCTGAATCCGGCATTGACTACCGTGGCTTTGGCATTGTCGCCATTGTTGCGACGCTTGTGTCTATTGCATCGTGGCTTGCCGTTGCTATCTCTGGCTTCTGAATTGCCGGAGTTTTTTGGTGTGATGTTCCTACGAGCCAGCCAGCTATCCTCTCTCGCGCAAAATCGGGTCATGAGTGTCGTGAGGGCTTCCATGGACTTTGGCTTCTCTTGGCCGAGGTGTCGGGCGAGCCATTCGTCACGGATGTTATGCTTGAAGGCTGCTAAGGCTTCGGCATCTGGGCAGTCGACAATTTGGTTCTTTTTAGTTAGGAACTGAGTCTAGAATTTCCTGGCTGACTCTCTAGGCTGTTGGGTTATGTGACTTAAGTCATCAGCATCCGGTGGTCGCACGTAAGTGCCCTGGAAGTTGTCAAGGAATGCGTCTTCCAGGTCCTCCCAACTGCCAATGGAACTTGTCGGCAGGTTATTCAGCCAATGTCGAGCCGGTCCTTTGAGCTTAAGTGGTAGGTACTTGCTGGCATGTAAGTCATCACCGCGGGCCATGTGAATGTGTAGGAGAAAATCTTCAATCCATACTGTAGGGTCTGTTATGCCATCATATGATTCAATGTTCACGGGTTTAAACCCTTCTGGGAATTCATGATCCATTACTTCATCGGTGTAGCATTGGGGGTGTGTGGCGCCTCTGTGCCGGGCTACATTGTATTCGGTCCAGCCGGATTTGTTGGTATATCTGGCGTGACGGTCATCATCACGCGTTGGGGCGCGCCCCCGTGATCCGTAGATCGATCTTGGCTGTCCTGCTTTGTTTTTCAATTTGTCTCGCAGGTCATGCATGGAGCCCCCGGCCTTCGTGTTTTTGCTTGTTTGGCGTAGGGGGGCGGGCTGGACTTCGGGTTGGTATGCCGCTTTGTCTCGGCCACGGGATGGCTAGTCAGCCGCATCGTGCGCTGGTAGTGTGGGTTTTAACGCCTCATCCTCGAGTTGAGGTAGCAACCTCCACTTTGGGTAACTTTTGGTAGGGCACTCGAGTTCGTGTTCCTCGGCAGCCAGGACCTCGGTCCATCTATAAGTTAGCAGATCTTGGTCATCTTGAAGTTGTTGCTGCTGTTTCTTCAGGCTTTTTTGAAGTGGCTATAAGCCGGTGCTTGAAGTGTTCTTGCTCGATGGGATCCTCGGCCACGATGAATTCTTTGTTACCAAGGCTCACTTCATCTTCGGAGAGAGGCATTTAATTATCAACCTCTGATTCTCCATATGTTACATGTTCCTTGGGGCTGGCTTGGCCATCTTCTTGCTCGGCCTGCTCGAAGCCTGGCTGGGCATGATTGTTTTCGTCTTCGGCACCATCCGGATTTTTATCATCTCTTGTGCCGGTATCACTATTTTTTCTATGGCAGGGCTTGGAGCGGCGCCTATGACGCCGGTGCCTAGATTGCTTCTCCAAGGGATTATCTTCCATTTCCTCATCGCCATTTCCTTCTTTGGGGGTGTCCACCATATATATATATCATATGATGAGGTGGTTGTCCAGCGCCCTATAGGCGGTGGTTCCTGTTCTTCTCCTACATCGTCGTCCATACCGTCGATGTCTTCGGAGTTGAAGTCAAGCACGTCGGTTAAGTCATCGACAGTGGCTATTAAGTGGGTGGTGGGTAGGGAGCGAATTTCTTTGTTGTCCGCTTCCCACTCGAGCCGGACATAGTTCGACCAAGAGTCTCCTGATAAGGAGAGAGACCTTAACGAATTTAGCACATCACCCAAGGGCGAGTGCTGAAAGATATCCGCGGAGGTGAACTCCATGTCCGGTGCCCAATTAGATTCGATAGGCACGGGCGTACGCAGTTCGGATCCTGTAGCCGGAGACGAGTTCGGGGGTCCGTTGATACCGGCCTCATAGGAGGTGGGATCAGTGTTCGACTCCAAGGCCGATGAGTGTGTGGCCTCCGTGGCGGGGTCCATCCACCCGTTCTCGGATGGTACAATCTGCTCCAGATTGATTCCCGGGGCTGCCGCAGGTGCGATCCCCCGACCACTGTCCGATGGCAGATCTAAGTCATGCTCATCATGACTGTTCGACGCACCTGACACAGGCTCGAATCCGTCGAAGATCAAGTCTCCGCGGATGTCGGCAGTATAGTTCAAGTTTCCAAACCTGACCTAATGGCCAGGGGCGTAGCTATCAATTTGCTCTAGATGGCCAAGCGAGTTGGCCCACAGTACGAAGCTGCCAAATATGAAGATCTGTCAGGGAAGGAAAACCACCCCCTGGACTACGTCGTTGAAGATGATTGAAGGAGCCATCAAGCCTTATCGCAACGGTGCAGTGGAACTCTCAATGAAAGAACCAATGTCGGTGTCAAAACCGGCGGATCCCGAGTAGGGGGTCCCGAATTGTGCGTCTAAGGCTAATGGTAACAGGAGGCTGGGGACTCGATGTTTACCCAAGTTCGGGCCCTCTCGATGGAGGTAATAACCTACTTCCTGCTTGATTGATCTTGATGATATGAGTATTACAAGAGTTGATCTACCACGAGATTGTAGAGGCTAAACCCTAGAAGCTAGCCTATGATTATGATTGTTGTTGTCCTATAGACTAAACCCTCTAGTTTATATAGACACTAGAGGGGGCTAGGGTTACACAGAGTCGGTTACAGAGAAGGGAATCTACATATCCAAATTGCCAAGCTTGCCTTCCACGCAAAGGAGAGTCCCATCCGGACACGGGACAAAGTCTTCAATCTTGTATCTTCATAGTCCAACAATCCAGCCAATGTATATAGTCTGGCTGACCGAGGACCCCTTAATCCCGGACTCCCTCAATGAAAAGGCGAGCCATCAATCCTGTCTTTGACGTCACAGCGGAACTATCAACGAAAGAACCAATGTCGGTGTCAAAACTGGCGGATCTCGGGTAGGGGGTCCCAAACCGTGCGTCTAAGGTCGTTGGTAACAGGAGATGAGGGACACGATGTTTACCCAGGTTCGGGCCCTCTCTATGCAGGTAATACCCTACTTCCTACTTGATTGATCTTGATGAATATGAGTATTACAAGAGTTGATCTACCACGAGATCGTAATGGCTAGACCCTAGAAGTCTAGCCTATATGATTATGATTGTAATTGCCTCTACGGACTCAACCCTCCGATTTATATAGACACTGGAATGGGGCTAGGTTTACACAAAGTCGGTTACAAAGAAAGGAATCTACATATCCAAGTCGCCACGCTTGCCATCCACGCAAAGGAGAGTCCCATCCGGACACGAGAAGAAGTCTTCAGTCTTGTATCTTCATAGCCCAACAGTCCGGCCCATGTCACATAGTCCGGACGGCCGAGGACCCCTAAATCCAGGACTCCCTCACCGCCCCCATCACCGCGATTTGAACACTTCACTGGACCATTCAATCAGTAGGAGTGAAGGGCGATGTGTACAAAGGGCAGGGACGTAGTCAGCGCGAGCCGATGACTCGCGCTTACTAGGCATTCCTCGTTTAAGACCAACAACTGCAATGATCTATCCCCATCACGATGAAATTTCCCAAGATTACCCGGGCCTGTCGTCCAAGGCTATATACTCGTTGAATACATCATGTAGCGCGCGTGCAGCCCAGAACATCTAAGGGCATCACAAACCTGTTATTGCCTCAAACTTCCGTACCCTAAACAGCGATAGTCCCTCTAAGAAGCTAGCTGCGGAGGGATGGCTCCACATAGCTAGTTAGCAGGCTGAGGTCTCGTTCGTTAACAGAATTAACCAGACAAATCGCTACACCAACTTAGAACGGCCATGCACCACCACCCATAGAATCAAGAAAGAGCTCTCAGTCTGTCAATCCTTGTTATGTCTGGACCTGGTAGGTTTCCCCGTGTTGAGTCAAATTAAGCCACAAGCTCCACTCCTAGTGGGGTCTATGGTACTACTGTGGCATGCCACGGTACTACTACAGGAGATGAGCACGGTACTACCGCAACCAGCATGTCAATAATTTTTTTACTGCGTTGGAGGAGCGATACTACTGCCCTGCATGCGGTACTTCCGCCCGGGCGGTACTACCATGATGACCCGTAGTACTACCATGCCGTCGTGAGCGGGTAGGGGTCAAGAGCGGGCAGGGGGAGTTCCAACTCCCCCATACCCATTCAACCCAGTTTCCCCACTTCGTCTCTCTCTCTCTCTCTCTCTCTCTCTCTCTCTCTCTCTCTCTCTCTCTCCTGCCCAGGAACGGCACCAGAGGACCTCGCCTGATCTCCATCTCCGGCCGCTCTCCTCGCATTCCGACCGGTGGGATCGATCCCCACCTCGCCCTCTTGCCATGGAACAAGGTTTCTCCCCGAATCCATCTCTCTTTGCCTCGTAGTTTTGCTTCTAAATTTTGGGGGGATGCATGTTGTTCTTGAGATTTTAGGCCAAATATTTGCAAGAGAAGCATGTAGGAGAGTAGTAGTGCAGTAGAGATGCTACTTAGTATGTTGCCACATGGTATTTTTGATCAACCGTAGTACTAATCCAAAGTTGTGGATATGCCTTGATCCAGTTCCTGCCGGATTCGATTCCGAGTGGTACTGCCGCACCTCCCATTCGTTACTACCGCTCTAGCCGCATTCGCCTCGTGCGGTACTACTGCTCCTCTAGAGTGGTACTACCGCTCGTGGTGCGGAAGTAAAATTTTACTTTCGCTCCAGGAGCGGTACTACCGTGCCATCCCGGCGCGGTACTACCGCGGCTAGAGCAGAAGTAAACTTTTACTTCCACTTAGTGGTGAGGTACTACCGTTGACTTCAAAGCTACCTTGTTGCGACTACCCAATGTTATGTCTACGTGTTTCATTTGTTTTGGTTGTGGTCTTTGCATTGATCCTTCTTGTTTCTCTCATGTGTTCTTGTGTTGTGTGTCATAGGTGGTGGCTCCAATGTTCATCGCTCGAACCCAAGCCGGGACATGAGATCCAGGCATCTGCTCAATCAAGAAGCACCGGAGGGCTCCAATGCCCAACCTCGCAATGTCAAGAAGACTGCCAACAGGTACAAGGAGCCAGTTCTTGGCATGGATGAGACGCCTCTCTCTGAGTTCATCATTCCAAGGAGGATCAATCCTTATGTGAACCCTCACGAGAATGTCAGAGGGAATGAGTTGTGCTGGACCAAGCAGCAGAATCTCATTTACATCGATGTGATCAAGTCCAAGCACAACCTCTATGTTCCAATGTAGTGGACTGATATGAATCATCTTAGGAAGAACCGGAACTACTTTGGTGAGGCACTGGACTTGGTGGAGTAGTTTGGCATTGAAGACTTCATCACGTTCCATATGGTCTTTGACCCGGAGCTCGTGGCGCAGTTCTTTGCCTCCGTCCACTTCCACACAGATGGGGAGCGAACTATGTCTTGGAAGGAATTCATGACACTGCTGAATGTCCGTGATGAGGGGCCTGATGTGCTCGTTGGCGCCTGCACACACGGCAACACCGAGTCAGCCAACAAGGACAAGCTTATGTCATTTCTTGTGGAGAAGAAGCTACCCAATGGCACTCAGTCTTGGGTGCTCAACCCCTCCTCAATGTCATGCACCGAATCTTCCGCAACACTCTCTTTCCACGTGTCGATGACAAAGATAAGGTGCATGCTTATCTCATGGATATGATGCTCTATGTGAGGAGGCACGTCAGCATGCTGCCCAGCCTATGGACATCTCTCATATCATGTGAAATGAGCTCAGGTTTGCGGTCTACAATCGCAAAGTTCCCATCTATGGTCCATACCTGCACCTTCTGATCTCGAAGACTTGGGACTAGATGTTTTTGGAGGAAGACTTTTCTGCTCCAAACTAGAATCGCCATGAGCCTATCAAGCTGTGTCGGACGAATAAGTAGGCTAATACCACTACCAGGGCGAGGCTGAGGCTGCTAGGATGAATGTGGATGAGGACGAGGTTGAGGAGGAGGAGGAGGCTGAGGACAGTTCTGCTGGGTATGCTCCTCCATCTACTGAGCCCTCTTGGGCGAAGAAGCTGAAGGCAAAGATGAAGACCCTATTCTGCATGCAAGCCAAGGGGCAGTACAAGACCCATGTTGCTTCCAAGGAGAGTCGCCGGCACGACAGGAGGATCTTGAGGACTTTCGGCGAGAATGTGGAGAGCGGGTCAGAGGTGAACATCACTCCGGAGGCTGAATGGATAGCCAAGCAGGGCTATCAGTGGACCGAGTCAGAGGAGGAGACCATACCAGCTGCCAGGTCCGATGATGAGCGTGCTGAGTGATCTCTGCAGAGGATGCTACCACCTGTGTCGTAGGTGTCCCCTCTGCCTTTTTGGTGTCTCGATGCCAAAGGGAGAGAGAGCGTAGAATTTGCGTTTGTGTCTCTTTGTTTTCATTTTGTTGGTCCTTCATTTGTGTTGCTTTGGTTTGGTCTGTGCTCGTGAGACCTGGTACCCTATCATATGGTGTAAGACATATGCACTCTAGCTTATCTTATTGTCTTTCATGCTTAGTAGTTCGTGAGCCTATGCTATCTTGTTCCCTTTACATTATGCTCATAATCATTGCCTTGCCTCCATGCTTAGTGTTAGTTATATTGTTGCAAGGTATGCCTCATCTATAAAATATAGGGGGAGTGTTGATCCTAGTATGTGTGTCATGCAGTCCAAAGCATTTATATAGAGTGCACACATCTAGGGGGAGCCTGTCTATATTTTGTAGATGGTGGGTTTGCTTATATTCATTTGTGTATGCTTATGTGCAAATCTTGTATTGTCATCAATCCACGAAAAAGGGGGAGATTCTAAGGGCATATTTCACCCCATGTGGTTTTGGTGATTGATGACAATGCATTTGCAGACTAATCGTGTGCATTGAGCATTTCAGATATATCATGTTTAGGCACAAGATGATTCATTGCCCCTCGGAGTCTAGTGAAGACGGAGTTTTCTCTACGTGTTGGGGAACGCAGTAATTTCAAAAAAAATCCTAAGATAATGCAATATCTCCTGCGGCCCCCTTCCCTTGTCCTATTCAGACTCAAGGGGGGGGGGGGGGGGGCGGCCAGCTCTCCTGCGGCCCTCGTCTCTATCCACTACAACCCATGGTGGCCAATTAGTTCCCCGGGGGGTTCCAGTAACCCCTCTGGCACTCCGGTTTTACCTGAAACTTCTAGGAACACTTCCGGTGTCCAAATAACATGGTCCAATATATCAATCTTTCCGTCTCGACCATTTAGAGACTCCTCGGCATGTCTGTGATCTCATCTGGGACTCCGAAAAAACTTCGGTCATCAGAAACACATAACTCATAATACATATTGTGATCGAACATTAAGCGTGCGGACCCTACGGGTTCGAGAACTATTTAGACATGACCGAGACCCATCTCTGGCCAATAACCAATAGTGGAACCTGGATGCTCATATTGGCTCCTACATATTCTAAGAAGATCTTTATCGGTCAAACCGCATAACAACACATGTTGTTCCCTTTGTCATCGGTATGTTACTTGCCCGAGATTCGATCGTCGGTATCATCATACCTAGTTCAGTCTCGCTACCGGCAAGTCTCTTTAATCGTTCCGTAATACTTCATCCTGCAACTAACTCATTAGTCACAATGCTTGCAAGGCTTATAGTGATGACCACTACCGAGAGGGCCCAAAGATACCTCTCCGAAACACGGAGTGACAAATCATAATCTTAATATATGCCAACCCAACAAACACCTTTGGAGACACCTATAGAGCATATTTATAATCACCCATTTACGTTGTGACGTTTGATAGCACACAAGGTGTTCCTCTGGTATTCGGGAGTCTCGTAATCTCATCGTTTGAGAAACATGTATAAGTCATGAAGAAAGCAGTAGCAATGAAACTGTAATAATCATAATGCTAAGCTAACGAATGGGTCATGTCCATCACATCATTATCCTAATGATGTGATCCCGTTCATCAAATGACAACACATGTCTATGGTTAGGAAACATAACCATCTTTGATTAACGAGCTAGTCAAGTAGAGGCATACTAGGGACATTATATTTTGTCTATGTATTCACACATGTACTAGGTTTCCGGCTAATACAATTGTAGCATGAATAATAAACATTTATCATGAAATAAGGGAATAAATAATAAATTTATTATTGCCTTTAGGGCATATTTCCTTCAGTCTCCCACTTGCACTAGAGTCAATAATCCAGATTACAAAGTAATGATTCTAATACCCATGGAGTTTTGGTGCTGATCATGTTTTGCTCGTGGAAGAGGCTTAGTCAACGGGTTTGTAGCATTCAGATCTATATGTATCTTGCAAATCTCTATGTCCCCCTCTGACACTTGATGACGAATGGAATTGAAGCGTCTCTTGATGTGCTTGGCTCTCTTGTGAAATCTGGATTCCTTTGCCAAGGCAATTGCACCAGTATTGTCACAAAAGATTTTCATTGGACCTGTTGCACTAGGTATAACACCTAGATTGGATATGAACTCCTTCATCCAGACTCCTTCATTTGCTACTTCCGAACCAGCAATGTACTCCGCTTCACACGTAGATCCCGCCACGATGCTCTGCTTGGAACTGCACTAACTGACAGCTCCTCCATTGAATGAAAATACGTATTCGGATTGCGACTTAGAGTCATCCGGATCAGTGTCAAATCTTGCATCGACGTAACTGTTTACGACAAGGTCTTTGTCAGCTCCATAAATGAGAAACATATCCTTAGTCATTTTCAGGTATTTTAGGATGTTCTTGACCGTTGTCTAGTGCTCCACTCCGGGATTACTTTGCTACCTCCCTGCTATGTTTGTAGCAAGGCACACATCAGGTCTGGTACACATCATTGCATACATGATAGAACCTATGGCTGAAGCATAGGGAATTACTTTCATTTTCTCTCTATCTTCTGTAGCGATCGGGCATTGAGTCTGACTCAACTTCACACGTTGTAACACAGGCAAGAACCCTTTCTTTGACTGATCCATTTTGAACTTCTTCAAAACTTTATCAAGGTATGTGCTTTGTGAAAGCCCAATTAAGCGTCTTGATCTATCTCTATTGATCTTGAAGCCCAATATGTAACTAGCTTCTCCAAGGTCTTTCATTGAAAAAGTCTTATTCAGGTATCCCTTCATGCTATCCGGAAATTCTATATCATTTCCAATCCACAATATGTCATCCACATATAATATTAGAAATTATATAGAGCTCCCACTCACTTTCTTGTAAATACAGGCTTCTCCAAAAGTGTGTGTAAAACCATATGCTTGGATCACACTATCAAAGCGTTTAATCCAACTCCAAGTTGATTGCACTAGTCCATAAATTGATCGCTGGAGCTTGCACACTTTGTTAGCACCATTTGGAATGAAAAAACCTTCTGGTTGCATCATATACATCTCTTCTTCTAGAAATCCATTCAGGAATGCAGTTTTGACATCCATCTGCCAAATTTCATAATCATAAAATGTGTAATTGCTAACATGATTCGGACAGACTTAAGTATCTCTACGGGTGAGAAAGTCTCATCGTATTCAACTCCTTGAACTTGTCGAAAACCTTTCACAACAAGTCGACCTTTGTACATAGTAACATTACCGTCACCGTCAGACTTCTTCTTGAAGATCCATTTATTTTCTATGGCTTGCCGATCATTGGGCAAGTCCACCAAAGTCCACACTTTGTTCTCATACATGGATCCCATCTCTGATTTCATGGCCTCAAGCCATTTCGCGGAATCTGGGCTCATCATCGCTTCCTCATAGTTCGTAGGTTCACCATGGTCTAGTAACATGACTTCCAGAACAGGATTGTCGTACCATTATGGTTCGGATCTCACTCTGGAAGACCTACGAGGTTCAGTAGTAACTTGATCTGAAGTTTCATGATTACCATCATTAGCTTCCTCACTAATTGGTGTAGGAATCACTGTAACTGATTTCTGTGATGAACTACTTTCCAATAAGGGAGAAGGTACAATTACCTCATCAAGTTCTACTTTCATTCCACTCACTTCTTTCGAGAGAAACTCCTTCTCTAGAAAGGATCCATTCTTAGCAACAAAGATTTTGCCTTTGAATCTGTGATAGAAGGTGTCGGTGTCAAAACCGGCGGATCTCGGGTAGGGGGTCCTGAACTGTGCGTCTAGACGGATGGTAACATGATACAAGGGACACGATGTTTTTACCCAGGTTCGGGCCCTCTAGATGGAGGTAAAACCCTACTCCTGCTTGATTAATATTAATGATATGGGTAGTACAAGAGTTGATGTACCACGATATCAGAGAGGCTAAACTCTAGAAGCTAGCCTATGGTATGATTGTTATTCGTCCTATGGACTAAGACTCTCTGGTTTATATAGACACCGGAGAGGGCTAGGGTTACACAGAGTCGGTTACAATGGGAGGAGATCTTCATATCATATCGCCAAGCTTGCCTTCCACGCCAAGGAAAGTCCCATCCGGACACGGGACGAAGTCTTCAATCTTGTATCTTCATAGTTCGAGAGTCCGGCTAAAGGTCATAGTCCGGCCATCCGGACACCCCCTAGTCCAGGACTCCCTCAGTAGCCCCTAAACCAGGCTTCAATGACGACGAGTCCGGCGCGCAAATTGTCTTTGACATTGCAAGGCGGGTTCCTCCTCCGAATACTTCATAGAAGATGTTGAACACAAGGATAGTTTCCGGCTCTGCAAAATAAGTTCCACATACCACCGTTGAGAGAATAATATCTGCACCAATCTAATCTGGCGACGTATTCCGCAGCGTGACATCACGCCACGGCCAGGCCTTTATTCGAAACGTTTTACTGTTCCACCTCAGCGCATTTAGCGAGGCAGTTTCCTTGGCACGTCTTGTCAAAGCAGAGATCGTGTCCCCTTATTCCGGGATTCTCATCAATACGGGCATGGGTAACCCAACCGTGCCTTTTGGTATGACTCCCTAATTGAAAGCGAGTCCCAAACGGTTATGGGGAGTGCTCTTGGTATTCAACTCCTTTATAAAGAGACAAAGGCTCGACTCCTTTCTTTTCAATCCAATCGAATCCGCCCCTCGCCTTGAGTTCCAACACCCAAAGCTCTAGTTTTAGGCGCTTCGGACCTTCCACGATGTCCGGCTCCGACCTTCAAGGCCAATGGATGCCTTCCTCCGTCACGGAAGAAGACGTGCGAAAGCTGAGAGATGCCAGGTATCTAACCAGCAAAATCTCGCATAGGCTGCCTGCTCAAGGGCAGGCCATTCCCACTCCCCAGCCCGGTGAGAGTCTGGTGTTCACATCTCACTTCCTTCGGGGGCTAGGCCTCCCGATTGATCCCTTCGCGAGGGGGCTACTGTTTTATTACGGGCTGGAATTCCATGACTTAGCTCCGGAGTCCATCCTCCAAATCTCATCATTCATTGTCGTGTGTGAGGCCTTCCTCCATATTACCCCTCACTTCGGATTGTGGCTTAGAACCTTCAAGGTGGAACCGAAGATGATCGAGGGGCAGCATGATGAGTGCGGAGGAGCTATCATAAGCAAGATGGCCGACGCTCCATGGCCCGAGGGCTCTTTTCAAGAGGAGTTCGACTTATGGCAACAGGACTGGTTTTACATCACAGCCCCCAGGGGCTCCAAATGGGTGGCGCCACCTGTTTTTCGCTCCGTTCCCCCACCACGGTGAACGTCATGGGCCAGTGAGGGGCTTACCTGGGGGGCCATCTAAAGACGTGCCCCTTCTGTAGGACCGCATTCGAGATCTCCTAGAAAGATATATTAACTTGACCGTAGTGGCGCAAGTTATGCTGATTCGCCGGACGTTGCCCTGCAAACGCCGCCCTCTTCGCCTGTGGGAATTTAATCTGGAGGGACCGCGAGTCCTCCAACATTTTATGGGTGTGATGCCCGTGGAGATGTACAAATTGTTCTTCGGATCACAAGCAAGGTGTCCGAACTTGTCCGAAGACGCAGGTCTGAGCTGCAATCGCCCGGATGCTCAAGTAAGTAGCCCCGTATTTGGACACGCCATCCGTACTTTCATCATAGCATTGCCCTTTAACAGAGCTATCCTTTGAACAGGAGTGGATAGCGAAGGCGAAGCTTATCAGGTGCCCAGCCCCCCTGCCCGAGACCGTGCCGGATCCCGTGTTAACCAGGATGCTAGAGATTATGCTTTCGGCAGAGGGCGAAGAGGGGAACCAAGGAGCTACCGCCTCCATGAAGGAGGCTGCCAGGAAGGGAGGAATCGAGAATTCCCCCAACTTGGGAAAGAAAAGGACTGCCTCTAAAGATCCGGAGGAGATGGCCTCGAAACGGGGGAAGAAATCTTCGCCAGAGGATTCGGCGCCGGATAATGCCCCGGCCGCATTACACCCTCAAGGCGATCAGTTCTCCTCCGAGCCGTAAGTAAAGAGAGGGGTTACAAAATGAGTGACATCCCTGTTTCATTTCTGAGGAAGGTAACCGAAATATTACCTTGTAGTTCGGATCTCAACCCTTCTCAACAGAGCTCGTCTTCAGGGGATCTTCGTCCCGAGATGATGGAGAGTGAAACGCCTCCCCTAGCTGCACCGTCTTATGAGGCAGGCGACCCCGAGGTGTCGTCCCATAGGGGTTTTCCCAGTCCAGACCCTGAAAAAGGTCGTCCGGCTAGTCCGGCACCCTCTGGTGCGCGGTCGGAGGGGCTGAGGGATCTGCTCGGGCGAGCATCCATCTCAGAAGAACACTGTATGTTGATGAACACGGTGATAGGAAGGATTTCATCCACGGAAAGTGGATTGTACGAGGCCGCCAGAAGTTTACTGACAGGCTTTGAGGTACGTGAAAAGGTGTACCTTTTGGTAGAGCCGCATATATAAAATGCGCCCTGTATAAATAGTAGCCCCTGAGACTCTGTGTGTCGTCAAGAGTGATGGCGCACAGAGGATCATAACCCCAGGTGTAAAATGTCACCTTTTTATGAAGGTGGTGAGGCGTTCGGTGGCTAGCCGGACTGATGAATCTGCCGAGCTAAAGCGGCAACTTGACGTGGCGGATGCCGACATCGTGCTTATAAACAAGTGGCTAGACGAGGCACAAGGTATGCTCCACAGACATCTGATAAGAGGACTTTGATGCTCGTGCCTTACAATATATGTGCTTAATGCAGATAGTGCTGCTGCCGTGGAGAACATTCGGGCGGAACTTGCCCGAGCCAAGGAGCAAGCAAGGAAAAGTGATGCGGCTGCCATTAAGGCGGCTGAAGAGCTAAAAGCCGAACAGGCTGCTCACTGCCAGAGCAAGAAAGTAATAGCCGAGATGACTATAAAATTGAAGGATGCTGTCGACCGCTGTAAATTTCTCGAAGAAGAAGGAAGGGCGGCTCAGAAGGACCTTGAGAAGATCACTGCCGAGGCCAGGGATACTCGCTCTGCAATGAGAGCTATGAAGGAGGAGCTGCGTCAGGCCGGAGATATCACGGCTGGAAAGCCCTATATGCTGCGGATGAAGTTCGGGGATCTTAAGTATGCTCCGTTAGACCGTCAGTGGAGTGCGGAAAACACTTATCTGGATTTGGCAGCGAGTGTGGCAGACGCAACCGAACACTTCCGAGGTCGAGGTGACCATAAATTGGAAGAACTTTTTTGGTCGCAGTTCCACAATCCAGAACGCCCACTTTTGGTATCCGACCTTTAGCCGCCTGGGCGGAGCTGAACAGGTTACCCGGACTCGCCATGAAGTATGTTGTGAGTCGGTTGTGGCCGGGGGAGCGAGAGCCGAAGAGTTATTTTAGCTTGGTGCAGCAGTTCCTTGGCTCGGTGCTGCATCTTGATGCGATGAAGAGGTCGGCGTGCATAGAGGGTGCACAAATGGCTCTTGCCCGTGTCAAGACATACTGGGCGGATATGAAGGCCAGTGTTGTTGCATCCCGGGATTCGGACGAAGGCCGAGTACCTGCCAGGCACTACTTTGAGGAAGTTCTTCCGGGCGCTCATTTAATAGAAGCGCAGTGCTCGAAGGATGTTGTGTTCGAATAGCATGTGCTATTGTAGAAGGAATATTTAGATAGAATATAAAAGCTTTTTATACTTGTGCTTGCAAGAATTATAATACCTCCCGTGCGGCCGTTAATGTATATGTGTATATAACCTGAAAGATGGCAGTCGTTGGCTTTAGCCCCCATGCATATAATGCGGGGGTGTTCGCAAAAAGGTTCCTTTTCACACTTCATCCAACGTCTTGGTCCTATAAAGGAGGTGATAGCGCGGCGAACTAGGCAACCGGACTATAATGCTTTATCACTTTCACTTAGCCATAGGAGTTTGACAGTGGGGCTACTCAATAGCCCCTAGAGGCACCGCGCTCACCCGAATTCGGGGCGCGTGTGTGCCTGACCGGGAAGCGGCCCTTCGCTAATGCGAAGGAATCCTAAAGATTCCGAGAGCCATCGAGTGGTTGATAAGTCTCTCGCTATATCATGACAATCTGTTTTCGGCTTTCTCTACTGAGGTGCTCGCCTGGCCGAACCGGGGCACAATCGCAGTAGTTCTCCTGGTGCCGCGTTAGCCGATATAACGGAACGTAAGGCAGCAAAACACAGGAGCCAGGCAAACCCAACATTTGACCAAAGACATGATTCGGAGCTGATGCATATAAGGTCAAACTCGCGACGCCAAGCACTCCCTAAGGTATTCGATTTTTATGAAGATGGGCCGAACCAAAGCCCTTGGTAAAAAAGCCCCTGGTGTCCAGGTACGCGCAAAATTCTGGCGTGGCCACATGCCAAGACGCCAGCCTCCTCCTTGGTTATAGTGAAAACCGGGGGATGTTGTCAACAAGAGACAGTAAAAAAGGTTTACGCAGGGTCTTAATCTGAAAAGAATCCTTGAAACGGGTCCCTACTGCACGTCTGCGCCTGTATCTCCGTTGTGCCGTATCCTGGACGGGCGTAGCACGGTGTTCGTCTGCGAAAGAGAGGAACTTAGTAAAAAATAAGCGTGCGAGAAATCTATATTAAAATAAACAAAGTATAGTCGGAGCGAAATTGAGTCGTATTGTCTCCTGTCATAAACACGCGGAGCCCCTTGTATAGGGTTATGCGGCTATTAAGCCTTTGTATGTTTACGCCGGACTCGTTGAGCCGTGTCCGGGATAGTAGGGATGGATTAGTGTGCGGCTGTCCAGGCGGCCGCACCATTACCCGTACTTTGGGGATCAATTGATATTGCCCTTTAATGAGATGATGCCTCGTGGACCGGGCATTTTAAGTGTAAGGGATGCATAATGTGGTATTGCGTTAAAGCGGGCGAAAGCTTCACGTCCCAGTAGTGCTTGATAGCGACTTGTGAAGGGGGTGATGTGGAAGGTTAGCTTTTCGCTTCGGAAGTTGTCGGTTGAGCCGAACGTGACTTCTAACGAAAGGGAACCCATACTCTGGGTATCTGGACCCGGTGTGACTCCTTGAAAGGAAGTGTTTCCATGGCGAATTATAGCTGGGTTTACCCCCAGTTTGCGGATTGTGTCTTCATATAACAGGTTTAGGTCACTGCCGCCATCCATAAGGACTTGTGTAAATTTGGATCTGTCGATAATCGGATCCAGGACCAAGGCAGTCCATCCTGCGTTCCGGGCCCCTCTGGAGTAATCCTGATGATCGAAGGTGATTGGTTGTAACAACCAGTGGTGGTGCTCCTCTGGGGTGGGCCATGTGGCGCGTAGCGCCGTTATGTTTTTCCCTTTTGTCATCTGAAGTGAATTTACTATTTTGACTTCTTGTGGGAACTTATTTTGTTCTCCGGTGTTCTGCTTGTGGGGTGCGTCCTCATCCTCGCTTGGTGTGTCGAGCCCCTTGTGTTCGGCGTTGAGTTTGCCGGATTGCTTGAAGACCCGACAATCTCTATGGGTGTGGTTTGCAGGTCTCCCGGGAGTACTGTGGATTTGACATATTTTGTCCAAGATTTTGTTGAGGTTAGATAGCTCGTCCCTGTCATCGTTGGGGGGCGACTTTTTCTGATTTTGCCGAGAGCTTTCGAATCCGGCGTTGATTGCCGTTCTCATCAGGCTGTTATCCTTGATCCAGCGCTGTTCTTTGTTACGACGCGGTTTCCCGTTTCTATCTCTGAGTTCGGATGTACTCGGGTCGCTGGTGTTGCTTCTTGCCAACCAGCTATCTTCTCCTGCGCAAAAGCGGGTCATGAGGCTTGTTAATGTAGCCATTGTTCTTGGCTTTTCTTGGCCGAGGTGTCTAGCGAGCCATTCGTCTCGGACGCTATATTTGAAAGCTGCTAGGGCCTCGGTGTCCGGACAGTCCACTATCTGATTCTTTTTAGTAAGAAATCTGTTCCAGAGTTTCCGGGCTGACTCTCTGGGTTGTTGAGTTATATGACTCAGATCATCTGCATCCGGAGGTCGGACATAGGTCCCTTGAAAATTTGCCCGGAAAGCATCCTCGAGCGCTTCCCAACTTCCCATGGTGTTTTCGGGAAGGATTTTAAGCCAATGCCGGGCTGGCCCTTTAAGCTTAAGGGGTAAGTATTTTATGGCGTGAGGGTCATCTCCTCTGGCCATGTGTATGTGGAGGATATAATCCTCGATTCAGACTCCAGGGTCTGTTGTTCTGTCGTATGCTTCTATGTTTACGGGCTTGAATCCCACTGGAAATTCTTGATCCAGTACCTCATCTGTAAAACATAGGGGATGTGCGGCGCCCCTGTATGTAGGTGTGCCGCGATGTTCGGATATTTTTTGCATTGCATTGCTCAATGGAGCTTGCTTTCTTGGCCCATAGATGGGTCTGGTTGGACCGGTTGTTTGATGCGAGTCTTTTGGGCGGATCGCGTGCCGTATTGAGTGCGGCGCCCTTTGTCGCTTGAGATCGATCGTGAGGTTGTCTACCCGACCTGGTGGCTTCCTTGTTTTTTGACTGTGGGGGCTCTAAGGCCTCTTTGTCAAATTCTGGTAGTAATTTCCTCTTCAGATAGCTCTTTGTGTGATGACTGTTGCCATCTTGTGTGAGGTGTTGAGTACTTTGCCCCATCTGATTCTGAGTGCATCTTCCGCTGTTTTGAGCTTCCGCTTCTGCTTTTTTAGGCTACGTGCAGTGGCAATGAGCCTTTGGTGGAGGTCCTGGTGTTCCAGCAACTGTCTGGTGTGAGGTCGTCCGGACTATTATCTTTCCTGGGGACGGATTGTTCGGTTTGTCCACCCTATTTGGATGGTTGCTCGATGGCATGTTCGTCTTCCGTTGATTTGCCCTGCTCTATGGCTGGGTCTCTATCGAAGTGGGGCTTGGCGCGGCGATTACGCTGCCACTTTGATTGTTTTTCGAGGGAACGATCCCTGGTTGCGCCCTTTTGATCCAAGTCGTTGCTTCTTTTAGGTGTGTCCACCATGTATACATCGTGTGATGAGGCGATTGTCCGGTGCTCTATAGGCGCTGGTTCTTGGTCGTCTCCTTCATCGGCATCCATACCGTCGATGTCCTCGAAGTCGAAGTCGAGCATGTCGGTTAGATCGTCGACAGTGGCTACAAAGTGGGTGGTGGGTGGGTTTCGAATTTCTTCGTAGTCCGCATCCCAACCATGCTGACCATAGTCCGGCCAGGGCTCTCCTGACAAAGAGAGAGACTTTAGTGAATTCAGGATATCGCCAAAGGGCGAGTGCTGAAATACGTCCACGGCGGTGAACTCCATGATCGGAGCCCAGTCGGGTTCGATCAGAAGGGGTGCAGAAGATTCAGAGTCCGGAACGGAGTCCGGCACCTTGGAGTCACGGGCCTTGCAAAGGACTAGGCTGGTATTCGGCTCTATCGCCGTAGAGATTGCGGCTCCTGGGGCGGCGTCGAACCGACCGTCCCCGACTGGCGCAGCCGGCTCCGAGCTGGTGGTCGAAGCGGGCACCTGAGCGGCGCTCTGGGCGCTGTCCGGCGGCAGAGCTAGATCATGCCCAACGTGATAGTGCGGCGCGCTCGGCCGTGGCTCGAATCCGTCGAAGATCAAGTCCCCGCGGATGTCGGCCGTGTAGTTTAAGCTTCCAAACCTGACCTGATGGCCAGGGGCGTAGCTTTCGCTCTGCTCCAGATGTCCAAGCGAATTGGCCCGCAGTGCGAAGCCGCCGAATACGAAGATCTGTCCGGGGAGAAAAGTCTCATCCTGGACCGCGTCGTGGTTGATTATCGAAGAAGCCATCGGTCCTAAGCGTGACGACACATAGAACTCTCAATGAAAGCACCAATGTCGGTGTCAAAACCGGCGGATCTCGGGTAGGGGGTCCCGAACTATGAGTCTAGGCAGATGGTAACAGGAGACAAGGGACACGATGTTTTTACCCAGGTTCGTGCCCTCTTGATGGAGGTAAAATCCTACTCCTGCTTGATTAATGTTGATGATATGGGTAGTACAAGAGTTGATCTACCACAAGATCAGAGAGGCTAAACCCTAGAAGCTAGCCTATGGTATGATTGTTATTCGTCCTACGGACTAAGACTCTCCGGTTTATATAGACATCGGAGAGGGCTAGGGTTACACAGAGTCGGTTACAATGGGAGGAGATCTTCATATCATATCGCTAAGCTTGCCTTCCACGCCAAGGAAAGTCCCATCCGGACACGGGACAAAGTCTTCAATCTTGTATCTTCATAGTCCGGGAGTCTGGCCAAAGGTCATAGTCCGGCCATCCGGACACCCCCTAATCCAAGACTCCCTCAGAAGGCATACCCAATAGTTTCCTTTGGGTATCCTATGAAGACGCACTTCTCCGATTTGGGTTTGAGCTTATCAGATTGAAGCTTTTTCACATAAGCATCGCAACCCCAAACTTTGAGAAACAACAACTTTGGTTTCTTCCCAAACCACAGTTCATAAGGCGCCGTCTCAACGGATTTTGATGGTGCCCTATTGAAAGTGAATGCAGCTGTCTCTAAAGCATAACCCCAAAATGATAGCGGTAAATCAGTAAGAGACATCATAGATCGCACCATATCCAGTAAAGTACGGTTATGACCTTCAGACACACCATTTCGCTGTGGTGTTCCAGGTGGCGTAAGTTGTGAAACTATTCCACATTGTTTCAAATGAAGACCAAACTCGTAACTCAAATATTATCCTCCACAATCAGATCATAGAAACTTTATTTCCTTGTTACGATGATTTTCTACTTCACTCTAAAATTCTTTGAACTTTTCAAATGTTTCAGACATATGCTTCATTAAGTAGATAAAACCATATCTGCTCATATCATCTGTGAAGGTAAGAAAATAACGATACCCGCCACGAGCCTCAACACTCATTGGACCGCATACATCTGTATGTATTATTTCCAATAATTCAGTAGCTCGTTCCATTGTTCTGGAGAATGGAGTTTTAGTCATCTTGCCCATGAGACACGGTTCGCAAGCACCAAGTGATTCATAATCAAGTGATTCCAAAATTCCATTAGCATGGAGTTTCTTCATGCGCTTTACACCGATATGACCCAAACGGCAGTGCCACAAATAAGTTGCACTATCATTATGAACTTTGCATCTTTTGGCTTCAATATTATGACCATGTGTATCATCACGATCGAGATTCAACAAAAATATACCACTTAGCAAGGGTGCATGACCATAAAAGATATTACTCATATAAATAGAACAACCATTATTCTCTGATTTAAATGAATAACTGTCACGCATCACACAAGATCCAGATATAATGTTCATGCTCAAAGCTGGCGCCAAATAACAAGTATTCAGGTCTAAAACTAATCCCGAAGGCAGATGTAGAGGTAGCGTGCCGACAGCGATCACATCGACCTTGGAACCATTTCCCACGTGCATCGTCACCTTGTCCTTAGCCAATCTTTGTTTAATCCATAGCCCCTGTTTTGAGTTGCAAATATGAGCACCAGAACCAATATCAAATACCCAGGCGCTACTACAAGCATTAGTAAAGTACACATCGATAACATGTATATCAAATATACCTTTCACTTTGGCATCCTTCTTATCCGCCAAATACTTCGGGCAGTTCCGCTTCCAGTGACCAGTGCATTTGCAATAGAGGCACTAAGTTTTAGGCTTACATCCAGACTTGGGTTTCTTCTCCTTAGCAGCAACTTTCTTGTCGCTCTTGTTGAAGTTCCCGTCTTCCCTTTGCCCTTTTTCTTGAAACTAGTGGTCTTGTTGACCATCAACACTTGATGCTCCTTCTTAATTTCTACCTCCTCGACTTTTAGCATTGCGAAGAGCTCGAGAATAGTCTTGTTCATCCCTTGCATATTATAGTTCATCACAAAGCCTTTATAGCTTGGTGGCAGTGATTGAAGAACTTTGTCAATGACACTATCATCAAGAAGATTAACTCCCAGCTGAGTCAAGTGGTTATGCTACCTAGACATTCTGAGTATGTGTTCACTGACAGAACTATTCTCCTATATTTTGCAACTATAGAACTTGTTGGATACTTCATATATCTCAACTCGGGCATTTGCTTGAAATATTAATTTCAACTCTTGGAACATCTCATATGCTCCATGACGTTCAAAACGTCTTTGAAGTCCCGATTCTAAGCCGTGAAGCATGGCACATTGAACTATCGAGTAGTCATCAGCTTTGCTTTGCCAGACGTTCTTCACGTCATCAGTAGCATCTGCAGCAGGCCTGGCACCCAGCGGTGCTTCCAGGATGTAATTCTTCTATGCAGTAATGAGGATAATCCTCAAGTTACGGACCGACTCCGTGTAGTTGCTGCCATCATCTTTCAACTTAGCTTTCTCTTGGAACGCATTAAAATTCAAAGGAACACTAGCATGGGCCATTGATCTACAATAACATAGACATCCAAAATAACTATCAAGACTATGTTCATGATAAATTAAAGTTCAATTAATCATATTACTGAAGAACTCCCACTTAGATAGACATACCTCTAGTCATCTAAATGGTCACATGATCCAAATCAACTAAACCATGTCCAATCATCACGTGAGATGGAGTAGCTTTCAATGGTGAACATCACTATGTTTATCATATCTACTATATGATACACGTTCGACCTTTCGGTCTCAGTGTTCCGAGGCCATTTCTGCATATGCTAGGCTTGTCAAGTTTAACCTGAGTATTCTGCGCTTGCAAAACTGGCTTGCACCCGTTGTATCTGAATGTAGAGCTTATCACACCCGATCATCACGTGGTGTCTCGGCACGATGAACTGTAGCAACGGTGCATTCTCAGGGAGAACACTTATACCTTTAAATTTAGTAAGGGATCATCTTATAATGCTACCGCCATACTAAGCAAACTAAGATGCATAAAAGATAAAAATTACATGCAATCAAAATATGTGACATGATATGGCCATCATCATCTTGTGCTCATGATCTCCATCACTCAAACATCATCATGATCTCGAACGTCACCGGCGCGACACCTTGATCTCCATCGTAGCATCGTTGTCGTCTCACCAACTATTGTTACTATGACTATTGCTACCGCTTAGTGATAAAGTAAAACAATTACATGACGATTGCAATGCATACAATAAAAGCGACAACCATATGGCTCCTGCCAGTTGCCGATAACTCTGTTACAAAACATGATCATCTCATACAACCATTTATATCACATCATGCCTTGGCCATATCACATCACAGCAAGCCCTGCAAAAAAAAGTAAGATGTCCTCTACTTTGTTGTTGCAAGTTTTACGTGGCTGCTAAGGGCTTCTAGCAAGAACAGTTCTTGCCTACGCATCAAAACCACAACGATTTTTCGTCAAGTGTGTTGTTTTAACGTTCAACAAGGATCGGCCATAGTCAAACTCGATTCAACTAAAGTTGGAGAAATAGACACCTGCCAGCCACCTATGTGCAAAAGCACGTCGGTTGAACCAGTCTCATGAACGCGGTCATGTAATGTCGGTCCGGGCCGCTTCATCCAACAATACCGCCGAATCAAAGTAAGACATTGGTGGTAAGCAGTATGACTATTATTGCCCACAACTCTTTGTGTTCCACTCGTGCATATAACATCTACACATAGACCTGGCTTGGATGCCATTGTTGGGGAACGCAGTAATTTCAAAAAAATTCCTACGATCATGCAATATCTATCTAGGTGATGCATAGAAACGAGAGGGGAGAGTGTGTCCATGTACGTAGAGCAAAAGCGGAAGCGTTTCAATAACGCGGTTGATGTAGTCGAACTTCTTTGCGATCCAACCAATTAAGTACCGAACGTATGGCACCTCGGCGTTCAGCACACGTTCAGCTCGATAAATTCCCTCGTGCTCTTGATCCAGTTGAGAACAAGGGTGAGTTCCGTCAGCACGACAGCATGGTGACGGTGCTGATGGTGTTACCGGCGTAGGGCTTTGCCTAAGCACTACGATGCTATGATGGAGGTGTGTAACTGTGGAGGGGGCAACACACACGGTTAAGAGAAACTTGTGTGTTCTAGGGTGCCCCCTGCCCCCGTATATAAAGGAGCAAGGGGGAGGTCGGTCGGCCCCTAGGGCGCACTCCAGGAGGAGGAGTCATACTAGGACTTCCTAGTCCTAGTAGGATTCCACTTCAAGGAGGAGGAGGGAAGGAAACGAGAGGTAGAGGGAGCAGGAAAGGGGGGCGCTGTCGGTGTCAAAACCGGAGGATCTCGGGTAGGGGGTCCCGAACTGTGCATCTAAGGCTAATGGTAATAGGAGGCGGGTGGACACAATGTTTACCCAGGTTCGGGCCCTCTCTATGGAGGTAATACCCTACTTCTTGCTTGATTGATCTTGGTGATATGAGTATTACAAGAGTTGATCTACCACAAGATCGTAGAGGCTAAACCCCAGAGGCTAGCCTATGATTATGATTGTTGTTCTTGTCCTACGGACTAAACCCTCCGATTTATATAGACACTGGAGGGGGCTAGGGTTACACAGAGTCGATTACAGAGAAGGGAATCTATATATCCGAATTGCCAAGCTTGCCTTCTACGCAAAGGAGAGTCCCACTCGGACACGGGACGAAGTCTTCAATCTTGTATCTTCATAGTCCAACAGTCCGGCAGAGGCATATAGTCCGGTTGTCCGAGGAACCCCTAATCCAGGACTCTCTCATTAGCCCCTGAACCAGGCTTCAATGACGATGAGTCCGGTGAGCAGATTGTCTTCGGCATTGCAAGGCGGGTTCCTTCTCCGAATACTCCAAAGTAGATCTTCAACACAAGAATCGTTTCCGGCTCTGCAAAACAAAATCCACATACCACCATAGAGAGTACAATATTCCATGAATCTAATATGCGGACAACTTTTCCATAGCGTGACATCACATCATGGCCCGGTCATTATTCGAACCATTTTCTCAACCTTCTACTACACATCTTGTGAGGCGGTTTTATTGGCACGTCTTGTTGAAGCAGAGATTGTGTCCCCTTATCACGGGATTCTCATCAATATGGGTGTGGGTAACCCCACCGTGCCATTAGCACGGCGCTTGGGGAATAAGCGAGTTTCTAGGGCAAGTGGGGAGGCACATGATTTCTGGTGCCTTTATAAAGATACAAGGATTCCCCTTTTTCACCCACGCTTTCTTCTTCTTCCGCGTACTCTCTTTCGCTCGAGCTCCAGCGCCCAAGCATTCGCCTTCTCCACCCACAAAGGCATTCCAAAAATGTCTGGATCTGGAGCTGGAGGCAAGTGGGTGGCCTCTACCGTCTAGGAGAAGGATATTAAGAAACTTCGGGAGGTCGGGTATCTGGCCAAGAAGATCGGTCACCATCTTCCGATGGCGGGATAGATTGTCCCTACTCCGGAACCCCATGAGAGGGTTGTATTCCCCCCTCACTTTGTCCGCAGGCTAGGGTTTTGCCTCCACCCATTCGTTCGCAGCCTTATGTATTACTATGGGATCGATTTCCATGATCTATCCCCCAATTCCTTCCTCAACATATCGACATTCATCGTCGTGCGCGAGGCCTTCCTCCGCATCTCTCCACACTTCGGATTATGGCTGAAGATTTTCAATGTGAAGCCCAAGGTGGTGAACGGTGATCACGCCGAGTGCGGAGGAGCCATGGTGAGAAGGATGCCCAACGTCACATGGCCATAAGGTACCTTTAATGATTCCATCAAAGGGTGGCAACAATAGTGGTTCTATGTCACTGAGCCACGCGGCACAAAATGGGCCCCGACTCCCGAATTCCGATCCGGAGCTCCATTGCGGCTTACGTCTTGGCCCAAAAAGGGCCTGAATTGGTCTTCGGCAGATGAGCTGGCGTGCTCTAGGTGCGTATCAAGGGTATGGAAGACAAGAACATCAAACTTGTCGACGTAGTCCAGGTGATGTTAGTTCACCGGACTCTCCCTTGTCAACACAGGGCTTGCAATTTATGGGAATTCGATCCGGCCAAGCACCAGACCCTACTAGGGTTCTTCGACTCATTGCACGAAGACATCTGGAAGGTGCTCTTTAAGTCCGGCAAATCGTGGCCGGACTCAGCCGAGGACTGCGGGTACAAATTGTCCCGACCCGCGAGTTCGGTAAGTCTTCGTATGTTGGCAAGTCGTATGCTTTACCTGCATACTCCAAGGGAAACACCTAATATATTTTCCAACAACTCTCCTAGGACTAGACGAAGAAGGCAGAGCGGATCTACTGCCCGGCCCCGCTACCAGAAGAACAAGTCGGCCCACTTCTGACGAAGATGCTGGTCCCGTTGCCTTTCAAGGCGCCGAAGAAGAAGGCCAAGAAAGAGGCCAAAGAGACCAGGGGCGGCCTTCATCGCCAGGGTACTTCGGACATAGTGTCCGAAGACTCCGAGGCCCGCTCCTCCTCCAAAGAGGACGAGGGAGAGGAGGAAAGCCGATCCCCCCAGCGAGGGGGAGAAAGAAAAGGACGGACTCCACATGCTTGGAGGCCGAATCGCCTAAGAAAAAAAAACCTTTCTGGATGAATCCACCACCGCCACCGACAGCAGCCTAGAGTGGGATCCCAGGGTCCAGCCCCTGGTTAAATCGTGAGTATATAAAACCCAGACACGTTTGTATATCCAGACTCACTATCGTATAGCGTTAACGCATTGAGTCGCGCCTTTTTTGCAGTCCAGCCAGGTCCCGCGCTGAGCAATCCGCATCGGAGGATTCACTAGGCTCGGACGCTATGGACAGCGGGACTCCCCCGACGGCCTCCTCCGCCAAACACGTGGATGACACTAAGGTATTGTCCCAAAGGGGCCCGGGCAAAGGAGGAGCTGGGGAGCCATCAAGGCGGCGCCAGAGGGTCAAACCTCGGCGGCCAGATACACGGAGGAAAAGGCCCCCATGGACACCGACGGCGGGGGCTATCTTGAATCCGTCCCCCAGTCGGACACAGTTCCTAAGACCAACACGGCTCCAGAATCAGGCGGGCAACCTCCTTCGACAGAAGGTGGTGCGCCTGTTCCACTGGCGACCTCTGCCCAACCAAAGGTGTTGGATACCTTATCAGCAGCGCTGAAGAACGCTTCCATCATTGAAGAACACCGTGCCCTTATGGGTGCGGTGATTGAGAAGATTCAGTCTGCCGAAAGCGGGCTGACTGAAGCCCGCATCAGCCTTATAACAGGCTTTGAGGCAAGTGGTGAGGTTTTAAAGAGTGTCATAGTATAGATAGTAGCCCCTGATACACTGTTCGGTGTTCGGAAGGAAAAGCCGGACAGAGGATCAAACATATGTTCGCAGGAGACTTACCGTGTAGTACCTCTCTCTCTCCTTTTTTAAGCAGACGTCTTTAGTGACTGCTACCTCTCATACTGCGGAAGTCTCCGGACTGAAGCAGAGTTTGGAGCGGGCCAAAAAAAGAGCTCGGCCAAGTGAAGAAGCAATTGAAGGATAACCAAGGTATGTAAAAAATCTTGTTTGTATTCAGTGCGAATGAGTAATTGAATATGACAAAAAAATCGTGATGTGCTCTACGAGCGATGACCAAAGTCGAGGCTCTTAGGAAGGCAGTGGCCGACGCCAAGAAGAAGACGACCAAAGAGCAGGCCCTTGGTGAAAAGCACGAGGCCAGGGTTATTGAAGTTCAGCAAGAGCTCCAAGAGGCCATGAAGAAGTGCGAGACCTTGGAGCAGAGTTTAACGAAGAAATAATCCGAACTCACCAAGGCTCGTCAAGCCGCACACGATGCCCGGGGCGAAGCCCAAGGCACCCTCCAGGAAATCCAGGAGGCCAGAAAGATCATGGCGGGTAAGGCTTTTTCAATGCAAAGCAAATATTTGAAGGAAGAAATTTCTGTTAATAATCCGAATTTGGATTTCTCCAGGTGTGTTTGCGGAACTGCCGCGCAGTGTATCTGATGCCGCACAATTCTACCGAGCCGAAGAAGGGAGCTCTATAGAGAAGTTGTTCTGGTCGCAATATCTGGCGCCAGAGCATCAAGTGCCCTTTTTCGATCAACTGAAACAATTGATCGAGCTGCATAGGGTGGCTGCACTAGCCATGAAGGATTTGATTATCCGGCTATGGCCCGCCGAGGTGATTCCCGGCAGCTACTTCGGGCTCGTGAAGCGGCTTGTAAGTGACTGCCCTCGACTTGCAGTCATCAAGTGGTCAATTTGTATGGAAGGTGCACGAATGGCATTCACCCGTGCCAAGGTGCATTGGGCGAAGATGGATGCCGTAAAGCTGATGACCGAAGGACCTCCTGCAGGGAAGGAGCACCACAAGCCCGAGTTATATTATGACAGTATCCTGAAAGGATCCCGCCTTGTAGTGGAGCAATGTGCCAAGGATACTATATTCCCATGAATACATTCATGTTATCCTTTGTAATATTGAACAAGGTCATTTATGTAATATAATGTCTGTTATTTTGAAAAATTTACCTCCTGTGCGGCCGTTTTTATATATTAATCCTGAGAGTTGGCCAGTCATCGGCTTCTTCCCCCATGTAGGAAGGACGGGGTGTTTGGGATAAACCTGAAAACTCTTTACCCCAATTTTGGGTCCTTGAAGGAGGTGTTCAACGCAACGAACCAGGAAATCGGACTATAAGGCTTTATCACCCTCACTTAGCCATAGGAGTTTGACAAAATAAAGGTAGTCCTAGCCCCTGGTGTTCGGAAGACCGCACTAGGGGCTTTATAAGCACCTGATAAAAAAATGATCCATTGCACGCTGCATTAGTTATCGCATAATGTGAAAGAAATCCTTAAAGATTTTGTAACCTCTTGAATAGCTGACCAGCTCTCGCCGCATCATGACAGTCAATTTTCGGCTTTCTCTACTGAGGTGCTCGTCCAGAAGAACCGGGACACAATCGATGTAGTTCTCCCTTTACTACCCTAGCCGATATAGCGGAACGTAGGGTAGCAAGCACAGGAGCCGGGCAACCCAACTGTTGACCCAAGACATGATTCGGAGCTAATGCATATAATGCTATAAGTTCGGGGTGCCGAACGACCGTGAGGGTGTTCGGACTTTGTTGCCATATTATGGGTACAACAAGGCCCGTGGCATATTAACGCGTACCGTAGAGTACAGCTACTACTTGACAAAAAATATCAATAACAGAGAACAGCAAGTAAGCGTCATAAAAAGCCACATGTTGTAATTGAATAATGCATGCAGATCTGGAGAATAATGAGATGATCATCAAGGGGAATATCTAAGGATTCCCTCACGCCCTGGAGCTGTTTCCCTCCTTGGTATGTCTGTCCCTTCATAGGTCACGTCGCCAGGTTGCCAGTGATGGCCTAGACAAAAGTAGACCTGAAAAGAAAATGCAAAAAATGTTTGTGTGCCACGGAGCAGTTAAGTCGCATATTGGGGCATAACCTAGCTTTGCCTCCGCCTATCGCCGAAGTGGTTAATTGAGATCTTGACGAGCTGGGCTATCCTGCCGCGGAGTAGTTCAGACTCTTTTGACGGTGTCCGGGAGCCTGGTCGCAGAATGAAGGTTCGATCGAAAAAGGCTGCTCTGCGCTTCTACTACTAAGGCGACGGTGTGCTCTTCAGTACGGAGGGAGCATTCAGCCTTGCCATTAACTGTTATGACGCCGTGTGGACCGGGCATCTTGATCTTAAGATAAGCGTAGTGTGGCACCGCATTGAATCGAGCAAACGCGGTTCGTCTGAGCAGTGCGTGATAGTTGCTGTGAAAAGGGATGATATCAAAGATTAACTCTTCATTGAGGGAATTATCCGGAGGTCTGAAGACTACTTCCAGAGTGATGGAGCCTGTACAGCAGGCCTCAACACCTGGTATGACACCTTTAATGGTGGTTTTAGTGGGTTTGAACTTTGAAGGATCGCGCACTGTATCTTGATAAAGCAGGTTCAGGCTGCTGCCTCCATCCATAAGGACTCGTGTGAGCTGGAATCCATCAATTATTGGGTCAAGGACCAGTGCGGCTGAACCGCCCTGATGGATATTGGTCGGACGATCCTTGTGGTCAAAGGTGATCGAGCCGGATGACCATGGGTTGTATTTTGGGGCGACTAGCTCCGTTGCGTAGACATCCCTAAGTGCACGCCTCCACTCCCGTTTGGGAATATGGGTGGCGTGTATCATATTCACCATTTTAATTTGTGGGGGAAACTTCTTTTGCCCTCCTGTGTTCGGTGGCCGGGGCTCCTCCTCGTCGTCATCGCTTTGCGACCCCTTTTCCTTGCTTTCGGCACTTGACTTGCCGGCCTGTTTGAAGACCCAACAATCTCTGTTGGTATGATTGGCTGGTGTTCCTGGGGTGCCGTGAATTTGACATGGACGGTCGAGTATATGGTCCAGACTGGATGTGCCCGGAGTGTTTCTTTTGAATTGTTTCTTCCTTTCACCAGTCTTAGAGCCGCTGAATCCGGCATTGACGACCATGTCTTCCGTGTTGTCTCCATTATTTCGACGCTTTTGTTTGCTGCGTCGGGGCTTGCCATTGTCATCTCTGGATGCAGAAGTTCCAGGCTTGCTTGAGGCGCTGTTGCTACGAGCTACCCAGCTGTCTTCGCCTGCACAGAAGCGGGTCATGAGTGTCGTAAGGGCTGCCATGGACTTCGGCTTCTCTTGGCCAAGGTGTCGGGCGAGCCACTCGTCACGGATGTTATGCTTAAAGGCCGCTAGGGCTTCGGCATCCGGACAATCGACGATTTGGTTCTTTTTAGTTAAGAACAATGTCCAGAATTTCATGGCTGACTCTCCGGGCTGTTGGGTTATATGACTTAAGTCATCAACGTCCGGTGGTCGTACATAAGTGCCATGAAAGGTGTCAAGGAATGCGTCTTCCAGGTTCTCCCAACTACCAATGGAGTTTTTCGGCAGACTATTTAGCCAGTGCCTAGCTGGTCCCTTGAGTTTTAGTGGGAGATACTTGATGGCATGGAGATCATCGCCGCGGGCCATGTGAATGTGGAGAAGGAAATCTTCAATCCATACCACGGGATCTGTTGTCCCATCATATGGTTCGATGTTTACGTGTTTAAACCCTTTTGGGAATTCATGGTCCATTACCGTCAGTGAAGCATAGGGGGTGTGCAGCGCCTCTATGCCGGGCTACATCGCGACACTGTTCGGATGAATCTGGTCTGCTGTATTCGGCCCGGACATATTTGTATTTAGTGTACCGGTGTGGCGGACATCGTCGAGTGTTGGGGTGCGCCCCCCATGTCGGTCGAAATGACACCTATGGGATCACAAGAATCCCTACTACAGTTGCGGGGCGCGGGGTCGTGAGGCGAGCGGGACTAGCAGTCAGCACAAGCATGCGGGTCGTTTACCCAGGTTCGGGCCGCAAGGATGCGTAATACCCTAGTCCTACTTTGAGTGTGTATATCTGTGTTCTTGGAGTTCTTGAGCTAGCTACAACGAGCATAACTCATTCGAGGGTCCGAATCCTTCTCCTGGATGCCTTGGGCCTCCTTTTATAGGCAAGGGGATCGACACAGTGGCACACATGAGGTGGCATCGGGGTACTGTGTTTAAGCCTATCGCTAGCTATTACGGGACAAGACGCATTTAATGCGCCCCTGACGTGTCCCTTCCACTTTATCACCGCTTCGCCCTGCCTTGACACGCGCCTGGGCCAGCGAGGCGGTCAGTGCCATGTAAGCTGGCAGGCAACTGAGGTGGCGCAGTGGTAGGGCCTTCACGAAGATTTGCATGCCACCACGTAGGCATGCGCTGAGTTGGCCGAGAAGCCTCGTGCCGACACGCAGGCGCCTGCCCAGCTGGTGGGCTGGCAGCTGCATGGGAACGGTGCAGAAGCTTGGCGGGTGCGTGCCTGGCTGTGACCTCGCGGACGCCCTTAGCAAGGGCCTTGTCGAGGCCCCGGCAAAGGTCTTGCCGTGGCGTTGCGGTCGTCCCCGGCAAGAACCTTGCCAAGGGTCTTGCGGGTTTTCTTAGCGATGATCTTGCCGAGGTTCATCGTCTTCTAATCCTCCTATGATTTGGAATGTTTCTTGTCTTCAGAAAGATCTGCATGCCACCATGGAGGCGCCTCCCGAGCCCAGGTCCCAACATGGTTTGCAGTGTTCGAAAAACTAGGGCTCAAGGGTGGTGCGCTCTACTGGCATCGGGTAAGCTGCCCCGGCAAGGTCCTTGCCGGGGCCGTGGAGGCCGCCCCGGCAAGGGTCTTGCCGGGGGAGTGCACCTCACCCTCTTGTTCTTTGCATCTCTGTCTTGGTGTTGCTTTGGCCGTCTTGTGCCATTGATTTTCCTGGCTCTGCCCTGCTTAAGTGTGGTCGTGGGGCATAGCTTCGACTACCTGTGCAGAAATAAGGGGTACAAAAGAGCACCCCTACTTTGGTACACCGACAGGAGGCCCCGGGCCTGGTCCACACATAAGCGCGCCACGTTGTTGGGCCAGGCCCAAAATGGTGCGCGGGCAGGCGGGGCGGTTTTTACCGCAGTAACTTTTGGTTCCACTACGCTTCCCCATGACCCGCGTTGAATGTGTGAGGTGGGGATCGTGCATGCGGGTAATCGAAGCATGCTTGCGTCATCCCGTGGTGAACAGTAAAGAGGTGGCTTGCATGTCCCTTCGAGACCGCAGGGTCACTGCTCATTTTCTGTCCTTACTTGGGAACCGTCGCTCCACGCGTCCCATTACGCCCGACTCTCGTGCCACATACGCCGCATGCACGACACAGGGTGAATGACAGGCGTGTGGAATGTAGGAGGACGTGCGCGTGTGGGTCGACACCCACGCGCCTTCAATTGGGCAGGGAGGGTGGTCGACGACCTCTCCTGCTGTCACCTTAATGAGCCGGATTGGCCGAAAGGGGCGGCCGAGCCCCGCCCCCGTCCCTTATTAATGAGGGGAGCGGGAGGAACGATGCCTCTCAGTCCTTCGCCATCTGCCTCTCCCCATCTCTGCTCCTTTCTCTCTTCTGCCATGGCGAGAGGGCGCATTGATGCTTCATCGGTGGCGGCAAGGGTCTCCGCTCGACAACGCGTCGCTCCTCCCCAAGAGCCCGTGGCAACAGAGCCGGTCGTGAGGGGAAGGGAGAGGGGGCGAGGCCGAGGCTGCCGCGGTGCTCGGGGAAGAGGAGGACGAGGCGGCGCATCGGCCTCGCCTCCTCCAGCGGTTCTTCCCCCAATGGAGGGCCACGTCGGGGACAACCCTTACGACTTCTTCATCAGGCTGCGCCAGACGGCGCGCCGTCGCCTTCGTCTCCCGAGCCCATTCGCTCGGGAGATGGAGTTGGACCCGCCGCAGGTGCTGAGGCTGCACATGAGGGGATGTGGGAACAGCGGCAAATGGGCCAACATCGACTTCCCAGCCCCTCACGTCATGTATGTTCACCGCGGGTGGAAGACCTTCGCCCGCATCCACAGCCTGACGACGGGGCTCATTCTCTACTTCAAGTTGATGGAGAATGGCCCGCTCTCCGTCAAGGTCTTTGGATACCTTGGCACTCGCCTAAAGTGCTGCGTGGAGAGCTCCTCCGATGTCGAAGATTCTTCCTCGAGCGAAAGTGATGAGGAAGACAGCGACAGTGACAATGGGGGCGCCAAGCGGGAGAATGACGGGTCCGACTAGGCGCTGGGCCCGCCGTCCCGGGCGGCGACGGTAGCTGCAGCATTTGCATCTAGCCCCCTCTCCTGGTGGGGCCAGCTCCTTGAACTTCTCGGGGTCGCCTCCTTAGGCGGCTGGCGTAGGGAGGCCGGAGAAGGCAAAGAACGCGGGTGGCAGGCTGTCAAGTCGGAGTACGATGTCACTGACACCTTCGTAGTGTATTGACGCCCCGCTGCCTCATCTTCCAGCTCTCATCCGGCACCATCATCACCGGCCCTCACCTGGACGGCCACCGGGATGTTCTCTTGGTGTCTTTTGCTGCTTGTACCTTGCCTAGGCATTTCTTTTGCCCCCCGTGCTGTCTTTTTCTGCTTCCTGAGGAGAGGGACAAGAAAGGGATTATGGGCATCTTATATTTTTTTAACTTGTAAGCCCACGAGCTTTAGTTGCATTTAAAACTTGTAATCCCCTTGCTTGCATTTGCATTACATACGACTTGTACTTGTATGGGATGTCTTAATGAAAAAGAGTGGTTGCCGGGTCCTTTGTGTGTGAGCCACGCCCATACCAAAGAACGAGTCTTTGCTATTTTCTGTATAAACAAAGTTGCCCAACAACAGGTCTTGCTGCTCCCTCACTTCATTCAGCTGCACTCACGTTTTCGGCGGAGGCAGCGATGAAATAGAGTTAGGCCCTACGCCTGTTTCCTTATTGCGCAGCTGCAACCAGATTCTGCCTTAAGAAATAATTTCTTTGGTACGGGAAAAAGGGAGCACGATAGCCTAGAAACAAGATGAGGCTTCATACGCTCCTAGTGTCATACGGGAATGCAAGAGAGGGGATGAAAAACTTGTCTGAATCTGTGGACCCCTTCCAGCAACGTGGCTTGCCGGGGTCGGACCCTCATGTCTTGAGCCCCCGAGAACCCTAGCTTGCCGGGGTCGGAGCGCCAGCTTGTTCTCCTTATCTCCATATGGCTAAGCGGATATGCTTATGTATCCTGCGAACCAAAAAGGATGGAGAGGAAAAAAGATACGCAGACTCGACCTCTAAGCTAGGGGTTACTCGCTGCTAAGAACTATAAACCCTAACGGAGGAGGAGACTCAACCTAGCATACATGTTATAACTTAGGGCGCCAGCGCTTCATTTATTTTATGCTCAGGGTCTGTGTCTGGCTCTGTACAAAGGGTTACATGCCTTGCCGGCAAGGCTTGTACAAAAGGTGGCTTGCCGGGGGGCCCGGCAAGCCACGCCTCATGGGTAAAACTTGCGAAGATGCTCGATGTTCCAAGAGTTGCTCACTGGAATGGCATCTTCGGTCTCTAGGCCGACTGCGCCAGGCCTGGTGACTCATGTTACCCGATAAGGGCCTTCCCACTTCAGCGTCAACTTTTAGGAATTCTTGGCCAACTGAACATGCCGAAGAACAAGGTCGCCTTCCTCAAAGCTTCGGGCATGAACCTTGCGGCTATGGTAGCGGCGCAAGGCTTGCTGGTAGCACGCTGCTCTCATAGCTGATCTTCCTCAAGGAGCGTTGCGTCATCTTGCCGCAATTGCTCTTTCTCAAGCTCATCATAAGCGAGCACTCAAGGTGACCCGTATATGAGTTCCGTGGGGAGAACTGCCTCTGCCCCGTAGACTAGGGCAAAGGGTGTCTGGCCGATGGCTCGATTTGGCATCGTTCTGATCGACCAAAGAACCGCCGGCAACTCATCAATCCAGCACCTTCCACTCTTGTGCAAGTCTTTGTTCTTAGGCCTCGCAGAACTTCAACATTTGCTCTCTTTGCTTGGTCGTTGCTTCATGGGTGTGCCACGGAAGCGAAACAGACCTTGCTGCCGAGATCCTTGATGTACTGCATGAAGGCGTGGCTTGTGAACTGCGTGCCATTGTCGGTGATGACCCTGTTGGGTACACCAAAGCGGCAAACTAGCCCCTTGAAGAACTTGATAGCTGACTGCACTGTCACCTTCCTCACTGCTTCCACCTCAGGCCACTTTGCGAACTTGTCAATTGCAATGTACAAGTACTCAAACCCCCTGATAGCACGAGGGAAAGGGCCCAATATGTCGAGTCCCCAGACCGAGAAGGGCCAGGAGAGAGGGATGGTTTGAAAGGCTTGGGCTGGCTGATGAAGCTTCTTCGAATGGAACTGGCACGCTTCACACTTGGTTACTAGTGCCGTCGCATCCTGGAGGGCAATGGGCCAGAAGAAACCTTGCCAAAAAGCCTTGCTAGCAAGGGCCCTCGAACCTATGTGGGAGCTACATATGCCTCCATGTATCTCCACCAGCAGCTCTAGTCCTTCTTCCCGGGGAATGCACTTCAACTTCACACCATTTGGTCTTTTCCTGTACAGAACATCGTCAACGAACTGATACATGGCAGACCGACGGGCTACCTTCTCTGCTTCTTCCTGCTCCTCAGGAAGTTCCCCTATCTGGAGGAATTGGACGATGTGTTGTGCCCATGCCGGAGCCTGGGGCTCGACGACAAGGACTAAAGGAATCTCTTCTGCCATGGGAGCGCTCATCTCTACGGCTATGGCCTGAGGCCCTGCCGGAGTCGGTTGCCCCACGACAGGATCGACATCCACGACAACATCTTCACCAGTGGCTCCGGGGAGCTCGGTAGGGAAGTACTTGTCGAGCCCTAATCTCCTCTGCTTGCTCTGCTCCATTGATGGTTCGACGGATGGTTGAGTTAACCGAAGCACAAAAGTACCTGGTTCCACAGGTAGCTTGAGGGCAGCATGCTTCGACAAATAGTCGGCCATGTCATTTTCCACCCGAGGGACATGCTCCGCCTGTATCCCGTCAAAGCGCTCCTCCAGTTTCCTCACTTCATCCATGTAAGCCTCCATCAATGGGCTTTGATAGTCCTTGTTGATCTGCCTGACGACGAGCTACAAATCGCCCCTGACGATGAGCTTTTTGACTCCAAGGTCCGCTGCGATCCTGAGACCGGCAAGCAAGCCCTCGTACTTGGCGGTGTTGTTCGTTGACATCTCCCGGGGAAAGTGCATTTGGATGACATACTTGAAGGGCTCTCCAGTGGGTGCGACAAGCAGCACGCCAGCACTGATGCCTTGAAACGAGAAAGCCCCATCAAAGTACATGATCCAGTTGCTGGTCGTTTCCTTGCCGGGGAGAGTGGTCTCCTGGACCTCTTCGTCGGGCGTCGACGTCCATTCTGCAACAAACTCTGCCAAAACTCTGCTCTAGATTGTTGAGGTACTTTCAAACTTCAGACCAAAACTTGACAGCTCCAAGGCCCATTCCACAATCCTCCCCGTTGCATCTAGGTTATACAGTATCCATTGCAAGGGGAGGCGGGTGACAACGGTGATCTCGTGGGCATGGAAGTAGTGACGCAGCTTCCTCGAGGCCATAAGGAGGCCGAACAACAATTTCTGCACACTAGAGTACCTTGACCTATCCCCCTGCAAGAGGGAGATGACAATGTAAACCGGCCTCGCCCTGCCTTGCCGATATTAGACTCTACCGAGTGCCTCGCCCTGCCGGGATCGGGCCCTCTCGGGGGGCGCTTTGGCTCATCATCCACCTAGTCTGCCATCGCGATTGTCTCTTCATTGACCTCCCTCTGCACCACTAGTGCAACACTGACCACTTGATTCGTCGCCGCTAGATACTGCAACAACGGCTCTTGTGGTTTAGGCGCAACTAGTATCAGCGTGGAGGAGAGATACTTCTTCAAGTCTTGCAGCGCTGCCTTGGCCTCTGAGTCCACTCCATTGGGACTTCTTTCTTCAAAATTTTGAAGAAGGGGAGGGTACGCTCGGCAGACCTGGAGATGAATCTGCTCATGGCGGCAACGCAACGAGTGAGCCGACGCACATCCTTGATCCGCTTGGGTGCCTAGATCTGTTCGATGGCCTTGATCTTGCCCGGGTTCGCCTCAATCCTACACTGTGACACAAAGAACGCGAGAAGCTTGCCAGATGGCACGCCGAAGACACACTTCTCAGGGTTCAGTTGGAGGTTGATCTTGCGTAGGTTTGCAAATGTTTCTTCCAGATCTTGCACAAGTGTTGCCTTGTCCTTGGTTTTGACCACTATGTCATCCATATAGGCTTCCATATTTCTATGGAGCTGGGGCTCAAAACCAATTTGGACTGCTCTTGCAAAAGTCGAGCCAGCACTCTTCAACCCGAAAGGTAACCGCAGAAAACAATACGTACCACATTGGGTGATGAATGTTGTCTTCTCTTCATCCTCTCCTGTCATGAAGATCTGGTGGTATCCTGAGTAAGCGTCGAGGAAGTACAAGAGGTCACACCCGGTCATGGAGTCAACAATCTGGTCAATGCGCGGCAACTGGAAAGGGTCTTTTGGACAAGCCTTATTAATATCTCTGTAGTCAATACACAACCTCCACTTCCCTTCGCCTTGCGCACTACTACCGGATTGGCCAACCACGTTAGGTGGAGCACCCCTCTTACCAAACCTACCACTTCCAACTTTCCGATTTCCTTCGTAATGAATTCCTGCCTCTCTAGATCTTGCTTCCTGACCATCTGCTTGACGGGTCGCGCATGAGGACAGACAGCAAGATGGTGCTCAATCACTTCCCTGGGAACGCCAGGGATGTTAGATGCTTGCCATGCAAACATGTCGACATTCGCCCACAGGAAAGCGATGAGCTCGCCTTCCTATTTGCCGTCGAGGGTGGAGCTTATGGTGAAAGCTCTTCCCATGTCGTCCTTCTTGGCGGACACCCTTTTGGTCTCTGGTGGTGCAGCTATGGATTTCTTGCTCTTGCCGGTGGATCTCTCTGGCACGTCCTCGACAGGAGCACAACACTCCGAAGAGGTGCGCTTGCCGGAGTGGGTGCAAGAGGTCCTTCCGGTCTTCTTCCCTCCTGGACCTTCAGCGGCAGGAGCAAGTACCTTAGCAGCAGTTGTTGCAACTACTTGCTGGTAAAGCTGATTGGGGCAAATCAACGCATCTTTCTTGTCAGAGGGGATGGTGATGATGGTCATTGGCCCCGGCATCTTTAGCATGTTGTAGGCGTAGTGCAACGCCGCCATGAACTTGGCTAGCGTCGGGCGGCCGAGGATCCCGTTGTAGGGCAAGGGGATCTCGGCCACGTCGACACGATCCTCTCCGTCCGGTAATTCAACTCACTTCCAAATGTCACCGGCAGCGTGACCTTTCCTTTTGGCTAGCTTCTTCCTGGGTTGACCCCTTGAAACGTGCCCATTTCTTCGAGGTCTCCATCAGGAATCTGCAGCCTGTTGTTCACGACAGGCGAAATCAAGTTCAAACCGGCCCCACCATCGACTAGCATCTTTGTCACCTTGAGGTTGCATATTGTTGAGGAAACCAACAACGGCAAGCACCTGACCGCTGTTGTGCGATCAGGGTGGTCTGCAGCGTCAAAGATGATAGGCGTGCTGGACCACTTTAGTGGCTTTCGAGCGTTGACCGATGGCTCCACCGCTGCAATCTCACGCGCCCACTACTTAAGCTGGCGGTGTGAGGTGGGCAGCGAGGCGCCACCGTCCATGCACATGGCCTCTGTTGCCTTTTGGAACTCATGATCGCCGGACTCGTCGTCCTCATCACGATCAACATCCTCCTGCTTCTTGTCGCGGCCCCGGGCGGGCCTCTCATGCTGGTTATCCTTGCCGCCGCGGCCTTCCTGACCGCCGCGCTTCTTGCCGGATACTGCGGCACCATCTTGGACCTTCTCCTTGTCCCGCCTCTCATACTCAGCCTTCTGCTTCTCAGCAAGCAGCTCAACTTGTCGGCAGTTCTGGAGATCGTGGCCCTTGGTGTGGTGGATCTTGCAATACTGCTTGTCGGAGCTTCCCGGCTTGTCGGTAGCTGCCAAGGCTCGGCAAGCGGCACACCCGGCAACTTCCTTGCCGGGGTCACTTGCCTTGGCCTTTTTGGTAGTGCCGGTGTTGTCGGATACCTCGATGGCAAGGACAGCCTTGCACTTGCACTTCCTGTTACGGCGCCAGCCCTTCTTTGCTGGGGCAGCATCATCGTCATCTGTGGAGTCGGTTAGATGAGTTCAGAATATAGAGTTCCTCCCCTCTTCGGCCCGGGCGCACCTGTCGGCCAGAACATAGAGTTCGGCCACATTCCTGACCTTGTTCATTGCCAGCTCTTCACTCATCTTGTGGTTTTGCATGTTCTGGTGGAACGCGCTGATCACGGCGGCGGGATGAACATCTGAGATGTTGTGCTGCACCTGGCTGAACCTCTGGATGTACTTGCGCAGGTTCTCTCCTTCCTTCTGGGGGGTGATATGCAGATAGCTGGCCTGGCCATGAGCCTGATGGCCTCTAGTGAAGGCGCCAACAAACTCATGACATAGATTCGGCCAAGAACAAATAGAGTCCGCCGGCAAGTGCATCAACCACGACATGACATTGGGCTTAAGTGCCAATGGGAAATTGTTGGCAAGTACCTTGTCATCACGGGATCCACCCGCTTGCATCGCAATGGTGTAGATGCTGAGGAACTCCGACGGGTGAGTTTTGCCGTTGTACTTCTCGCCAACGTCGAGTTTGAACGTGCGGTGGGACGGCCACTAGAACTGCTGCAGCTCACGGGTAAAGGCCAGACAACCCACCTCGTAGGGTAGGCCGCCATAGCCTCCCGGCGCCGGGTGATCCATTGCGGGCCCTGCCCGCCTGTCTGAATGGTGGCGTGCATCACGCTGGCGCTCGATGGTGGTTCGAGCATCTTCGAGGGTTCGTTCCTGATGAACTTGGCACTGGTCGCGGCGGGTCCGCGGATCGGACGACGCTATGGAAATGTTATAACATGCGTCATCACGATGGACCAACGCTCGCGGTGGTTGGCGTGGGGGAGGAGAGTGCACAGTGGCTGCATCACCTCCGCCCCTTCCTCCACTGCGATGTCAGAGCTCGGCGGGGCAGCAGTCTGTGGGTGCCGCGTGCCGCGGTGTCACACCCTGATTTTCATGGCACAACAGTTTAGATGATAAATCATGATAAAATGTGGTTTGACAAAAACTTTTGTGTGTTTTGGACTTTGCCTTGATTGGATTTTGTCTGTTGTTTGCAAGTGCTCTAAAAATCAAATAAATCCTCCAACTCTTATACTCTTTCTCCTTGATTCAAAACTTCTACCCAATGATCATGCCATGTGTATAGTATAGTATAGAATTTTCTTACAAAAATAATTTGGCCAGAAAGTATTTTCTAAATTTAGTTTTCCAAAAACCCCTGAATTGAGGTTTGCACTGCAAGTACTTGATTTCGGGTGTGAAAAATCTTTCAAAAATTATATTTTAATCCTATGAGATATAGGACTCCCCAAAACAACAAAAATATAATTTTAAAAGTTATTTTCTTATTTTATTTAAAGGCTTTTTCTACAAGCCAGAAATGGTCTTTAATAGGTTAAAATTATTTTAATGTTTTCAAAATATTTGGGAAAAACCTAGGGAAACTCAGTGGACATATATTGTCCATATATAAGAGTTTCAACACATGGTCATGTTCAAAATATTGGTCAAATCCCTTAAAAACCCTTTCTGGATATTTCAAGCTTTTTAAATATTTACAAAGGAAATATTCTCTAAAAATTCCACGAAAATTCTAGCATGTCACATATGACAAGTTTGATGATCTTGCCAAGTTACATGTCGTGGAGAATAGTATAACCATATGAAATCCCCTCAAAACCATTTCTGTCCATTTTGAAGTTTGAGCAACTTTACATTGCCAAATATGTCCAAATGTTCTAAAGCTAGGTGCAAATGCTCAAATGGTCTAAATATTCATCTACACAAAGTGGCACAAGTTAGAGAACAAGTTAACTTGATCAAAGTTCCCCAAAACCCTTCCTGTCCAGAACCAAATTTGAACAACTCTACATTGGCAACTTTTTCCTTTTGATCTCAACTTTGTGGACATGTTCAGAACCTCAAATGATGACACTAAACCAAGTGGTGCATCGAGGAGAATAGATTTGCATGACTAAATCTTGAGAAGTCCATTTCTGTTGATTTCAAGGGTTTACAAAAGTTGCATTGGCAACTTTGCCCAAATGGACTCAATATTGGTGGAACCTCTTATTTTCTCATACCATTTGACCCTGTCAAGCCTCATGACAAGAGGAGTTCATCTTCTTGCCCAAACCACCATCAAACACCTTCTGGCAGAAATGTAAAATGCATGTTTTGTCCATTTCCACTAATCTCCATGAGCCCAGCTTTTCCCCACAGCCTCATCTGCTCCTCCTGTACCTCCTGCATGCTTGGCTACCCAAGGAGCAATGATTAAGGGTGGCAGAGACCCACTTTTCCTCTCTAGATAGCCACTTTCCCCTACCTTTCTCATCTCTCTCTCACTCCTGGCAAGTTCTAGAGCATCCAAAGCCTCCACCCCTCTTGTTTACTCTTCCTGCAGATGCCAGACACAAGTGGGCGCATGAGGAAGCAAGATAAAACCACGGATGCCGGGCAAAGTCGCGCTCTGGAGTGCCTGGCAGGGCACCCGACCGTTGACACCGCGCCCCCCGACCACCTCGAGCCTCCTCCTTGCGCCAGTCGAGGTGTTTCGACGTCCGCAACACGCCACCATGCTGGTCCACTCCTTCCCCTCTCTGTCCTGCCTGTGCCGCGCGTGCCCAGAGCCGCCCGAGCCCGCCAATGCATGTGCGAGCACGTGGCTCCACCCGGAGCTCGCTCCTCTCTCCCTCTCTCTTTCCGTCATCGTAGACCACACCCAGGAAGACCCCCAACTCGAAGCCAAGCCCTCCCGTGGCTTCCAGTGACGACTACGGCCTCGCCGGCGCACGACCCCGTGGTGCACCTCGCCCCCTTTTATTTAAGGCCGCCCTTGAGCCTCCTCTCTACTCCTTTGGCTCTCTCTCCCTCCCGTGCACCCCTGTACCAACCCACACCTCTCCCCGTGTCCTCCATTCACCACAATGGCTGGAGCGCCACCGTTGGGCTCTGCCTAAATTCCGGCTAACCCGAGCCTCTCCTCTCTCCCTATCCACTCCAGTGCCCCCTCACCACCACCACCGCCCCGCCCTCACTCCATTACGTCCTCCCCGCGCCTGCCGCGCAGTGCCAAACCTCGCCGATGGCCTGCTCTGCGGCCACCCAAGCCATCACCGTTGCAGCCCTCCACGACATGCGTGCAACACATGGATGGGTGCGGCTTGGCCTTCTGAGCACGCCGGTGGGTGGGGCGTCGCCGGAGACACCCTGTAGCCCCGGCAGTCGCCGGCGGGAGCTGCTCCTCCCAAGGTCAGAGCGCGCGTAGGAGGTGGAAGACGACCTGCCGCTGGGGCCCGCACGTCAGCGGCCCAGCAAGCGGGCCCGTCCGTTTAAGTGGAGGCATACTCCGCGAAGGCGCCTTCGATGTCGCCCTATCGTCCGCGTGGCTGAGCTGCTAGGCCGGCCCAGTGGCGCCCTTCCATTAAGCATCGCCCAATGCACGCTGTTGCCACCTAGATCCAGCCCGTTTGGGTAAAACCCTTTTTCCTTTTTCTTTTCTGTGCAATTTGTAAAATCCATAAATAATTCAAATTAACTCCAAATTTGATGATTCAAATTTCTAATGACTCCATGAATCATGATCTACCTGTTGGTGCAACATGCACATTTTTCCAGAAAACCTTTCTTCACACTAATTAAATAAAATCCCATTTTCCATTTCTGTGATGAACTTTAGAAAATCATAGAGAGCTCAAATTTGATCCAAATGCCATGATTCAAATTCCTAGATGCTTCTAAGATCATAACTTAGTTTATGAACATTTTTCTTAATACTTTCTATGCCACACAAGATAATGAGCCATTTCTTCATATTTGTCAACTTTGCCAATTCGTAGGGAATTCATTTGAACTCCAAATCCAGTGAAACCAACTCCTAGATGTTTCTAAAATCATGATTTGCTAAATGGGTGCCTTTTCTCATTTTTCAAAAATATATTTCTGTACACTTCTTTTAAATCCATAAACCCATTGCTTCTATCATAGTGAAATGTTCAGAAATATCCACTAATCCAATTCCAATGAAACCACTTTGGTCATTTTTCATATGGCCAGAGGTATCCTAGAGAAGTCCAATTCACATTTTTGGAGCACTTTTATTTTTGCCTTGTTGTGTTGCTTATCGTGATTGTTTCCGACATTTGTTGGCGAAGTAGATGGAGTACTTGGAGAAGGACCAGAAGATTTCAGGACTCTGATGAACTAGGCAAGCAGCCCTTTGACCATGTCTATGAAACCCTTTTTATGCATGTCATATAGCACTTTATTATTGTTGCATTGAAATCATGATGAGGTGGTAACCACTTTGGTTGGTTGCCTTTGTTACTTCCTTGTTGATACTTGCATTGTGCATGACCCTACCTTCCTATGAGGGTTATGCCGGTGGGAGTAGATAGGATGCTAAAGTAGTTGCTACGCAAAAAGGGACGAGAATATGCATGGTGATGGAGACAAAGTATTTTCAAAAGACTTTTCGAAAACCCCGTCGGGTGCAACTTATGCCCGAGGGAGATAATGAGATGGGTAACCACTGTATGACGAGGTGGTGTACTGAGGCAAGTGTGTGAGTTGTTTTCAAAAACGGATTGGTTTAAGCTGCGACTGTTATTCCAACCTTACATGCGCAACCACTCTACCCTTATATGGGAAAGGGCATTATTGATTACCTAGGCCAATACTAGCTTGGAGCCTGCATTACTAGTGAGGGGAGATTTGTTGTTGCGCTCTCTCGGGACGAGGTCGTGCCAGGTAGGGTGGCCATGAATGTTTTCACAGGGCACCGGACACACCATTGGTACCCCGTGCCCGTGGTATGTCATGAATATGGGAGCGGGGCTCCACCATTTTAAGATGTGAGATGTTGGGCATGGGGGTTACTACCAATCGAGCGGACTCTATTTTAGTGTCGTCTAGGGAAAGATAATGATCGGGTGCTTACCCCGGGTACTTGAGGTACTGTGGGTCATGGATGAGACAGAAGTTCCCCGGATCTTGTGGGTAAAGTGTGCAACCTCTGCAGAGTGTAGAACGATTCGAATAGCCGTTTCCACGGTCAAGGACAGTTGGGTAACCGCTCTTGGGCTACGTCCATATGTTTCTGAAGAACAACACAGTTTGGGGATATTGATTATGTGACTCGTGTGGAGGTCACAATGAGCTTGATCATGAGTTGCTTATAACTCTTTCTCGATGATGATGTCTGTAACCTCTTGATACTTCTTGCAGACACATTCATTTCCTTGATAGATGTTGATCATACTTGCATGAGAAAAACTAGCTTTCCGCAAAAATGCCAATTCAGCAATAGAGCCTTGCATAATTATTTTGTTATCACTCTTGGGTTGCTTGCGAGTACATTCAAAGTACTCATTGGCTTGCCACTGGTTATTTTATTGGCCAGGCATGAAAGACAAGATATATTGAAGAGTTCTTTGGTGACGATCGTGCGAGCTAGGACGCTTCCTAGTCAGAATGCCTGTAGGGTTAAGGAAGGTGGCATGGGTCCAAGTTATCGATGAAGTTTTTTCGCTGTGAAGATATACTCAAGACTTGACCATAATGGTCAAAATTTGTGTGAAACGGTATGTATGGATGTAAGACTCTTGTTATTCAGCTTCTGTGTGTTGAGTGAGCATTGATCTCTGGGATCACTGTACACATGTATACGGTGATCACGACTCATGAGTCGGGGTCCCCATAGAGCTGGTATCAGAGCCAAGTTGACTGTAGGAAGCCTTAGTTAGCATGGTCGTTAGTTAGGGTAAAACTCTTTCCAAAAAACGATCACTAATTTTAAAAAACGGTCTATGCTCCTCTTCCCATTCTCAGTTTTTCGAAAGCTAAGGAATACTTTCCTTATTAATCTCTTCCCCTTCAAATTTTAAATGGTCGCTAGAGTTCTTATGCCCCTGACCACGGGATTCCTTGTAATCCTCGTGGATAATCTAGAAGGAAAACACCTTGCTAGACAATCACCCACCTCTTATGAACACAAGATTGGTGACACCACAACAAGACGACACCAACAGAAGATACATCCTCGAGGAATGAGGACATGAAGACCCAGAAGATGGTGACACTGCCCCAAGATGATGCGACCCTAGCCTATGATGATCGGGGCATAGGAAATGCAAGATCATGATATAAATTGCTAATGGAGCAACCATGTCCTTATCGTTGTTGCATTGGCAACCACCAGTGGATGAGAACCTAGCCATTTGGTCCGCCTCACTAGAGTGAGCAGGAATATGGTTCTCTTCATCCCCCGCTCTCGGTGACGATATTGTCAACAATGTGTCCGACAGATTGGAACTCTATTATGCCTTGTTAATGTCATTGCATAAAGGATGGCCACCTGGAACCGCCAACAGCTTAAAAAGGCAAAAGTGATCGTCATGATTAAGAAGACAAGAGAAGACCAAGTCAATGCCAGCTACGAGGAGATACCTTCACCCAATCACTTCAACATGTGAGAAGTTGTTGAAGACTCTTCAGGCTCAACCCTGATTGTTCCATCGAACAACTACTAGAGACGAAGCGACACCTGAGGAAAACCCAAAAGACTGCACGAGGCACGAAGCAAGCACGACTACTGAATCCGAGGACCCCTAGTGTAGGATGAGTCGTGTACCCCCTATGCGCAGTCGAGTCCATATGATAGTTCGAGTAGAACCATTATTGTGTGTTGCTTGTTTTTATTTGTTTGTGTTTTGATATCAGTCGCCCGTTTTGCCCTAGGCAACAAGTACGTGACTATATCACCTTCCTTATCGTAATGCTTGTGATTGGCCCTTTCGGCACTTGTTGTTTGCACTTGCACTATAGAACCCCCTTTAGGCATCCCCCTCCTCTATGATACTTTTCCCTCTCACCTCTCTCTCCTCAGCTGAAGACCGGCAAGAAAAGGTACACCAAGGATTCTACTTTGACAACCAACTAGCACTGAAGACTTTTGCTATAGCCTCCTCGACCAAGTGCAACCCCATAGATTTATGTTTACCAATCCGTAAAACCTTCTAGACTCCATGAGATACCCCAGCTCGAATTCTTAACCATGTGCTTAACCCACAGAATTGCAAGAGAACCTGTTAAGCCTCCGTAACATTGCACAACACTGGGTTCATTATGGAACTAGTGGACGTAATGAGCAAGCACATTGTCATCCTAATATTGCACAAGAATTGACGATGCCATAGGAAAGACTAGTTTGAAGATATAGGAATAGAGGACAAATGACTTGATGGAGCTATACTAGTAACCTTGAGGAAGTATCCGACACTCTTTGGTGGAGTATGAGGTTTCCATATTGGTAGATGGACTTGGTGGGATCATGTGGATAGAGTAGCATATCTTTCATCACCCCGGAGTAAATTGGATTTAGACTGATGATCTCGAACATGATACCATGTTTCTCGGTGAACAATAAACTAGGGGATTGGATCAATTGTCGGAGTATATTTAGGGACCTATATAAGCCTGACCTTGGAGTTTATTTGACAATGATAAATGGAAATTGGTGGACTTACTATAGTAGAGATAGTCCTTTCAAGTACTTGGGGATTATAGGACATTAGAAGATTGGGTGGGACACCATAGACATTGGATTTGTATAATTAATGGATTATGTAGCGTTTGATGGAAGTTCATGAGATGTTGGAGTTGATTCATAGGAAGGAAACAAGATCTTGGATTGGAATACAACGCTTTTCCTTAGGATATAGATGCACTGTCTTAGACCCTGGAAGTATAGGCCAAGCTCTTGGATTGTCGTGTTTGATTCAAGCTTAGCAGGTTACGCTCTACCCATGGAGTTTTACATAGGGATAACCATACATATGAGACTGGGGATAGTTGACGTGTATGATTTTTGTTACCTCCTCTCGGGGGTCAGGAGGACACGAATAACATGAGTGACGATTGGAGTTTATCTATATGGGATGATGCTTTCGGTGGTATAAAATGATTTGTTTGGAAGACTAGATAGAACAATTGGCATCTCAGAAACTGTGCTTAAGGATAAGGTGATAAATGTTCACTCGCACACTAGAATCCTTGAAACCCTTAAGCCCTACCCAACCACAACATGGTCGGATCATTACCATGGGCTTTGGCTCTAGGTCAAGTAGACCCTGGCCAACACTCAACCGTGACCACTGCCAATCCCCCAGCCTACCTTATGTACCCCATGAACGGAGACTTCAGGGAGAACTTGGATTGGTGACCTACTTGTCTACCGAAGACAGATGGAGAACCGTTCAGCTGGTTAGGGAACATCTGAAGACCGCCATGTCAAGGAGAAAGAACTATACCAACCACCATCGCCAAGAAGTGAACTTCCTCATCGAAGAACATGCGTATCTGCAAACCACTCCTCTCGAAGGAACCGAGCATTTCCATGTCAAAAGGAATCTCACACCAAGATTTACAGTCCCTCTTCGAGATCACTACAAGACGAAGAGAAGACGGGCACAAGCTAGAATTACCACGTGAGTTACCCACTGTGCGTAATGTTTCCACATGACACAACTCTGGAAGTGTTTTTGACTTCCTAGCTAGCCCGATCACTAACAAGGACATCGATCACCGAGCCATCGACCCCCAGTCCAGGCTGACCTACCGCAAGAAACCCATTAGCAACCTGGATCAAGTGGAACGTTATATACAAAGCCACACCATCAAGTACTTCAAGTTTAGTGGAGCACCACTCGGAAGGAGAAGCAGTATGAGGACGTGAAGACTACCCCAGATCCAAGTTTCCATACTCCTTTCCGCGCCTAGTTTGGGAATCTCGGGGACGAGATTCTTGTAAGGGGGGTAGGTCTGTCACACCCTGATTTTCATGGCACAACACTTAAGATGATAAATCATGATAAAATGTGGTTTGACAAAAACTGTTGTGTGTTTTGGACTTTGCCTTGATTGGATTTTGTCTGTTGTTTGCAAGTGCTCTAAAAATCAAATAAATCCTCCAACTCTTATACTCTTTCTCCTTGATCCAAAACTTCTTCCCAATGATCATGCCATGTGTATAGTACAGTATAGAATTTTCTTACAAAAATAATTTGGCCAAAAAGTATTTTGTAAATTTAGTTTTGCAAAAACCCCTCAATTGAGGTTTGCACTGCAAGTACTTGATTTGGGGTGTGAAAAATCTTTCAAAAATTATATTTTAATCCTATTAGATATAGGACTCCCCAAAACAATAAAAATATAATTTTAAAATTTATTTTATTATTTTATTTAAAGGCTTTTTCTTCAGGCTAGAAATGGTCTTTAATAGGTTAAAATTATTGTAATGTTTTCAAAATATTTGGGAAAAACCTAGGGAAACTCACTGGACATATATTGTCCATATATAAGAGTTTCAACACATGGTCATGTTCAAAATATTGGTCAAATCCCTCAAAAACCCTTTCTGGATATTTCAAGCTTTTGAAATATTTACAAAGGAAATATTCTCTAAAAATTCCAAGAAAATTCTAGCATGTCACATATGACATGTTTGATGATCTTGCCAAGTTACATGTCATGGAGAATAGTATAACCCCATGAAATCCCCTCAAAACCATTTCTCTCCATTTTGAAGTTTGAGCAACTTTACATTGCCAAATATGTCCAAATATTCTAAAGCTAGGTGCAAATGCTCAAATGGTCTAAATATTCATCTACACCAAGTGGCAAAAGTTAGAGAACAAGTTAACTTGATCAAAGTGCCCCAAAACTCTTCCTGTCCAGAACCAAATTTGAAAAACTCTACATTGGCAACTTTTTCCTTTTGATCTCAACTTTTGTTGACATGTACAGAACCTCAAATGATGACACTAAACCAAATGGTGCATCAAGGAAAATAGATTTGCAAGACTAAATCTTGGGAAGTCCATTTCTGTTGATTTCAAGGGTTTACAAAAGTTGCATTGGCAGCTTTGCCCAAATGGACTCAATATTGGTGGAACCTCTTATTTTCTCATACCATTTGACCCTGTCAAGCCTCATGACAAGAGGAGTTCATCTTCTTGCCCAAACCACCATCAAACACCTTCTGGCAGAAATTTAAAATGCATGTTTTGTCCATTTCCACTAATCTCCATTAGCCCAACTTTTCCCCATAGCCTCATCTGCTCCTCCTCAACCTCGTGCATGCTTGGCTACCCAAGGAGCAATGATTAAGGGGGGCAGAGACCCATTTTCCTATCTGGACAGCCACTTTCCCCTCCCTTTCTCATGTCTCTCTCACTCCTGGCAAGTTCTAGAGCATCCAAAGCCTCCACCCCTCTTGTTTACTCTTCCTGCAGACTCCAGACACAAGTGGGCGCATGAGGACGCGAGATAAAACCGCGGATGCCGGCCAAAGTCACGCTCTGGAGTGCCTGGCAAGGCACCCGATCGTTGACACCGCGCACCCCGACCACCTCGAGCCTCCCCCTTGCGCCAGTCGAGGTGCCTCGACGTCCACAACACGCCACCATGCTGGTCCCCTCCTTCCCCTCTCTGTCCTGCCCGTGCCGCGCGTGCCTAGAGCTGCCCGAGCCCGCCAATGCGTGTGCGAGCTCGTGGCTCCACCAGGAGCTCGCTCCTCTCTTCCTCTCTCTTTCCCTGGTCGTAGACCACACCCAGGAAGACCCCCGACTCGAAGCCAAGCCCTCCCGTGGCCTCCAGTGACGACTACGGCCTCGCCGGTGCACGGCCCCGCAGTGCACCTCGCCCCCTTCTATTTAAGGCCACCCCCGAGCCTCCTCTCTACTCCTTTGGCTCTCTATCCCTCCCGTGCACCGATGTACCAACCCACACCTCTCCCCGTGTCCTCCGTTCCCCGCAATGGCCAGAGCGCCACCGTTAGGCTCCGAATAAATTCCGGCTAACCCAAGCCTCTCCTCTCTCCCTAGCCACTCCAGTGCGCCCTCACCACCACCACCGACCCACCCCACACTCCATTACCTCCTCCCCGTGCCTGCCGCATAGTGCCAAACCTTGCCGACGGCCTCCCCGCAGCCACGCAAGCCATCATTGTTGCAGCCCTCCACGGCATGCGTGCAACACATGGATGGGTGCAGCTTGGCCTCCTGAGCACGCTGGTGGGCGGGGCGTCGCCGGAGACGCCCTGTAGCCCCGAAAATCGCCGACAGGAGCCGCTCCTCCCTGCGGACAGAGCGCGCGCGGGAGGTGGAAGACGACCTGCCGTTGGGGCCCGCACGTCAGCGACCTAGCAAGCGGGCCCGTCTGTTTAAGTGGAGGCGTACTCCGTGAAGGCGCCTTCGATGTTGCCCTATCATCCACGTGCCTGAGCTGCTGGGCCGGCCCAGTGGCGCCCTGCTATTAAGCCTCGCCCAATGCACGCTGTTGTCGCCTAGCTCTAGCCTGTTTGGGTAAAAACCTTTTCCTTTTTCTTTTCCGTGCAATTTGTAAAGTCCATAAATAATTCAAATTAACTCCTAATTTGATGATTCAAATTTCTAGTGACTCCTTGAATCATGCTCTACCTCTTGGTGCAACATGCACATTTTTCCAGAAAACCTTTCTTAACACTAATTAAATAAAATCCCATTTTCCATTTCTGTGATGAACTTTAGAAAAACATAGAGAGCTTAAATTTGATCCAAATGCCATGATTCAAATTCCTAGATGCTTCTAAGATCATAACTTATTTTATGAACATTTTACTTAATACTTTCTGTGCCACACTACATAATGAGCCATTTCTTCATATTTGTCAACTTTGCCAATTCATAAGGAGTTCATTTGAACTCCAAATCCAGTGAAACTAACTCCTAGATGCTTCTAAAATCATGATTTGTTAAATGGGTGCCTTTGCTCATTTTTCACAAATATATTTCTGTACACTTCGTGCAAATCCATAAACCCATTGATTCTATCATAGTGAAATGTTCAGAAATATCCACTAATCCAATTCCAATGAAACCACTTTGGTCATTTTTCATATGACCAGAGGTATCCTAGAGAAGTCCAATTCACATTTTTGGAGCACTTTTATTTTTGCCTTGTTATGTTGCTTATCGTGATTGTTTCCGATGTTAGTTGGCGAAGTAGACGGAGTACTTGGAGAAGGACCAGAAGATTTCAATACTCTAATGAACCAGGCAAGCAGCCCTTTGACCATGTCTATGAAACCCTTTTTATGCATGTCATATAGCACTTTATTATTGTTGCATCGAAATCATGATGAGGTGGTAACCACTTAGGTGGGCTGCCTTCGTTACTTCCTTGTTGATACTTGCATTGTGCATGACCCTACCTTCCTATGAGGGTTATGCCGGTGGGAGTAGATATGATGCTAAAGTAGTTGCTATGCAAAAAGGGACGAGAATATGCATGGTGATGGAGACAAAGTATTTTCAAAAGACTTTTCGAAAACCCCGTCAGGTGCCACTTATGCCCGAGGGAGATAATGAGATGGGTAACCACTGGATGACGAGGTGGTGTACCGAGGCAAGTGTGTGAGTTGTTTTCAAAAATGGATTGGTTTAAGTTGCGACCGTTATTCCAACCTTACATGTGCAACAACTCTACCCTTATATGGGAAAGGGCATTGTTGATTACCTAGGCTGATACTAGCTTGGAGCCCGCATTACTAGTGACGGGACAGTTGTTGTTGCACTCTCTCGGGACGGGGTCGTGCCAGGTAGGGCAGCCATGACTGTTTTCACAGGGCACCGGACACACCGTTGGTACCCCGTGCCCGTGGTATGTGATGAATATGGGAGCGGGGCTCCATAATTTTAAGATGTGAGATGTTGGGCACGGGGGTTACTACCAAACGAGCGGACTCTATGTTAGTGTCGTCTAGGGAAAGATAATGATCGGGTGCTTACCCCGGGTACTTGAGGTACCGCGGGTCGTGGATGACATGGAAGTTCCCCGGATCTTGTGGGTAAAGTGTGCAACCTCTGCAGATTGTAAAACAATTCGAATAGCCGTGTCCATGGTCAAGTATAGTTGGGTAACTGCTCTTGGGCTACGTCCATATGTTTCTGAAGAACAACATAGTTTGGTGCTATCGATTATGTGACTCATGTGGAGGTCACGATGAGCTTGAGCATGAGTTGCTTATAACTCTTTCTCGATGATGATGTCTCTAACCTCCTGATACTTGTTGCAGACACCTTCATGTCCTTGATAGATGTTGATCATACTTGCATGAGAAAAACTAGCTTTCCGCAAAAATGCCAATTCAGCAGTAGAGCCTTGCATAATTATTTTGTTATCACTCTTGGGTTGCTTGCGAGTACATTCAAAGTACTCATTGGCTTGCCACTGGTTATTTTATTGGCCAGGCATGAAAGACAAGATATATTGAAGAGTTCTTTGGTGATTATCGTGCGAGCTAGGATGCTTCCCAGTCAGAATGCCTGTAGGGATAAGGCAGGTGGCATGGGTCCAAGTTATCGATGAAGTTTTTCCGCTGCGAAGATATACTAAAGACTTGACCATAATAGTCACCATTTGTGTAAAACAGTATGTATGGATGCTGGACTCTTGTTATTCAGCTTCTATGTGTTTAGTGAGCATTGATCTCTGGGATCACTGTACACATGCATTCGGTGATCATGACTCATGAGTCAGGGTCCCCACACGCGATGTCGATGAGACTCCGGACGGTAGCACGGCGAAGCCCCTGGAGGGCCCCGCGCCGCCTGCGGGGGGGGGGGCGACTCCATCTCTGGATGCGGTGACGTTTGGCCCATCGCCTTGCATGCGGACGACGCCGCTCACCAAGCTCTGGCTGCCAGAGTGATGTGGATGTTCGCGGGCTGCGCCGTGGGTTCTGTCCGCGATGAGCCCGCTTCCCGCCCATGCAGGCATGGGTAGCCCAGCTCCACATGAGCCAACCGCTATCGTCTTCTTCTTCTTGGGAGCCATGACGATGAAGAACTGCTAAACTAAACACTAGACCAGATTCTCACAACTGTGCCCCCTACCTGGCGCACCAAAGATGTGAGTGAAAACGACACCTATGGGATCACAAGAATCCCTACTACAGTTGCGTGGCGCGGGGTTGTGAGGAGACCGGGACTAGCAGTCATCACAAGCACGCGGGTCGTTTACCCAGGTTCGGGCCGCAAGGATGCGTAATACCCTAGTCCTGCTTTGAGTGTGTGCATCTGTGTTCTTGGAGTTCTTGAGCTAGCTACAACGAGCGTAACTCGTTCCAGGTTCCGAATCCTTCTCCTGGATGCCTTGGGCCTCCTTTGATAGGCAAGGGGATCACCACATTGGCACACAGGAGGTGGCATCAGGGTACTATGTTTAAGTCTATCGCTAGCTATTATGGGACAAGACACATTTAATGCGCCCCTGACGTGTCCCTTCCACTTTACCGCCGGTTCGCCCTGCCTTGCCACGCGCCTGGGTCAGCGAGGCGGTCAGCACCATGTAAGCTGGCAGGCAGCTGAGGTGGCGCGGCGGTAGGGCCTTCACGAAGATTTGCATGCCACCACATAGGCATGCGCTGAGTTGGCCGAGAAGCCTCGTGCCGACACGCAGGCGCTTGCTCAGCTGGTGGGCTGGCAGCTGCATGGGAGCAGTGGCAGAAGCTTGGCGGGTGCAGGCCTGGCTGCGGCCTCGCAGACGCCCTTGGCACGGGCCTTTCCGGGGCCCTGGCAAGGGTCTTGCCATGGCGTTGCGGTTGTCCCTCGCAAGAACCTTGCCGGGGGTCTTGCGGGTTTTCTCGGCAAGGATCTCGCCGAGGTTCATCGTCTTCTAACCCTCATTTGATTTGGAGTGTTTCTTTTCTTCATAGAGATCTGCATGCCACCATGGAGGCGCCTCCCGAGCCCAGGTCCCAACGTGGTTGGCGGTATTGGAAAAACTGGGGCTCAAGGGTGGTGCACTCTACTGGCGTCGGGTAAGCTGCCCCGGCAAGGTCCTTACCGGGGCCGTGGAGGCCGCGCCGGCAAGGGTCTTGCTGGGAGAGTCCACCTCGCCCTCTTGTTCTTTGGGTCTCTGTCTTGGTGTTGCTTTGGCCGTCTTGTGCCCTTGATTTTCCTGGCTCTGCCCTGCTTAAGTGTGGCCGTGGGGTGCGACTTCGACTGCCCGTGTACAAATAAGGGGTACAAAAGAGCGCCCCTACTTTGGTATACCGACACCCCGCGATCCGTAGATCGATCTTGGCTGTCCCGCTTTGTTTTCCAATTCATCTCGCAGGTCATGCGTGTAGCCCCGGGCTTCGTGTTTCTATTTGTTCGGCGATGGGGTGCGGGCTGGCATTTGGACTGATACGCTGCTTTGTCTCGGCCACGCGGTGGTCGGTCAGCCGCATCCTGCGCTGGTAGTATAGGCTCTAGTGCCTCGTCCTCAAATTGAGGTAGCAACCTACGCCTCGGGTAACTTTTGGTTGGATGCTCGAGTCTGTATTGCTCGGCCGCCAGGACCTCAGTCCATCTATCAGTGAGCAGATCTTGATCAACTTGAAGCTGCTGCTATTTTTTCTTCAGGCTCTTTGTTGTGGCTATAAGTTGGCGCTTGAAGCGCTCCTGCTCGACGGGATCCTCAGGCATAGTAAATTCTTCATCGCTGAGGCTCACCTCGTCTTTGAAGAGGGGCATGTAATTGTCATCCTCCGAGTCTTCATTCATGGCGTGTTCATCAGGGCTAGCTTGCCCGTCCTCCCCTCCAGCCTGTTCGAAGCTTTGCTAGGCGGGATCGTTTTCGTCTTCGGCATCATGTAGAGTGCTATTATCTCTTGTGCCGGTATTGTTGTTCGCGGAGCTGAGCTCCAAGGGCGAGTGTTGAAAGATGTTTGTGGAGCTGAGCTCCAAGATCAGCGCTCAGTTAGATCCAATGGGCGCGGATACGCGCGGTTCAGAGCCTATGACCGGAGACGAGTCCGGGAGTCCGATGACGCTGTCCTCATTAGAGGTTGAATCTGTGTTCGTCTCTTACACCGTTGAGTGTGCGGCTTCCTTGGTGGGGTCAATCCTCCCGTCCTCGGATGGCACAATTTGCATTGGATCTAAGGCCAGGGCAGCTATAGGTGCGATCTCCTGAACATCGTCCGATGGCAGATCTGGGTCATGCTCATCGTGGTTGTAGGGTGCACCTGTCATGGGCTCGAATTCGTCGAAGATCAAGTCTCCACGGATGTTGGCACTATAGTTCAGGCTTCCAAACCTGACCTGATGGCCAGGGGCGTAGCTGTCGATCTGCTCCAGATGGCCAAGTGAGTTGGCCCGCAGTGCGAAGCCGCCGAATACGAAGATCTGTCGGGCGAGGAAACTCTCAACCTAGACCGCGTTGTTGTAGATGATTGAAGGAGCCATCAAGCCTTATGGTGATGACACAGTGGAACTCTCAATGAAAGCACCAATGTCGGTGTCAAAACTGGCGGATCTCGGGTAGGTGGTTCCAAACTGTGCGTCTAAGGCTAATGGTAACATGAGGCGGGGGACACGATGTTTACCCAGGTTCGAGCCCTCTCTATGGAGGTAATACCCTACTTCCAGCTTGATTGATCTTGATGATATGAGTATTACAAGAGTTGATCTACCACGAGATCGTAGAGGCTAAACCCTAGAGACTAGCCTATGATTATGATTGTTGTTCTTGTCCTACGGACTAAACCCTCCGGTTTATATAGACACCGGAGGGGGCTAGGGTTACACAGAGTCGGTTACAAAGAAGGGAATATACATTTCCAAATTGCCAATCTTGCCTTCCATGCAAAGGAGAGTCCCACTCAGACACGGGACGAAGTCTTCAATCTTGTATCTTCATAGTCCAACAGTCCGGCATAGGCATATAGTCCGGCTATCCGAGGACCCCCTAATCCAGGACTCCCTCAGGTGCTGCCCCCTTCCCTTGTCGTATTCGGACTCAAGGGGGGCAGCCCTCCTGCGGCCCTCCTCTCTCTCCACTAAGGCTCATGGTGGCCCATTAGTTCCCCGGGGGGTTCGGTAACCCCTCCAGCACTCCGGTTTTACCCGAAACTTCCTGGGACACTTCCGGTGTCCAAATAACATGGTTCAATATATCAATCTTTATGTCTCGACCATTCCGAGACTCCTCGTCATGTCCATGATGTCATCCGGGTCTCCGAACAAATTTCGGTCATCAAAAACACATAACTCATAATACATATCGTCATCGAACGTGAAGCATGCGGACCCTATGGGTTCGAGAACTATGTAGACATGACCGAGACTCATCTCCGGTCAATAACCAATAGCGGAACCTAGATGCTCATATTGGCTCCTAAAAATTCTACGAATATCTTTATCGGTCAAACCGCATAACAACATACGTTGTTCCCTTTGTCATCGGTATGTTACTTGCCCGAGATTCGATCATCGGTATCATCATACCTAGTTCAATCTCGTTACCGGCAAGTCTCTTTACTTGTTCCGTAATACTTCATCCCACAACCGACTCATTAATCACAATGCTTGCAAGGCTTATAGTGATGAGCATTACCGAGAGGGCCCAGAGATACCTCTCCGAAACACAGAGTGACAAATCATAATCTTGATCTATGCTAACCCAACAAACACCTTCGGAGACACCTGTAGAGCATCTTTATAATCACCCATTTATGTTGTGACGTTTGATAGCACACAAGGTGTTCTTCCAGTATTCAGGAGTTGTGTAGTCTCAGTGTCTAAGGAACGTGTATAAGTCATGAAGAAAGAAGTAGCAATGAAACTATAACGATCATAATGCTAAGCTAATGAATGGGTCATGTCCATCACATCATTCTCCTAATGATGTGATCCCATTCATCAAGTGACAACACATGTCTATCCTAAGAAAACATAACCATCTTTGATTAACGAGCTAGTCAAGTAGAGGCATACTAGGGACATTATGTTTTGTCTATGTATTCACACATGTACTAAGTTTCCGATTAATACAATTCTAGCATGAACAATAAACATTTATCATGAAATAAGGAAATAAATAATAAATTTATTATTTCCTCTAGGGCATATTTCCTTTACTACATTTCTTTTCAGTGGATTTGAGTCGTAGGAAAGTCGTACTATTAAGAGCGGATCTGCTTTGGAAAGGTTTGGGTGGAATCATCACGTACATGTCTATTCCTTTGCACCACCTTTCCTTTGCCTCTCTGGAGCAACCACCGTTTATCCATGTCTCTGCAAAATGAAGGACTCCTAGTGTTGTAGTGTTGTGGCATGCGGTAGTACTGCTCAAGGGAGCAGTAGTACCGCAAAGGCCCACGGTAGTACCGGCCGGGGATGCGGTAGTACTGCAGGCCCTTGCGGTAGTACCATTGCCCGAGCACAGTAGTACTGTGGCCTCATGCCCAGCACAGCATCATGAGCGGAAGTAGGGGCTGATGTAATTTTTTACATCTGTGCCCTATGCGGTAGTACCACCCTGTATGCGGTAGTAACGTGTCAGATTTTTGCACAGATCGATACTCAGCAGAAGTAGCCACAGATGTATTTTTATTCGTCCGTGCCTTCCCAGCCCAGGCAAACCCTGCCTTGCGGTAGTACTGCAAGGGCGAGCGGTAGTACCGCTCCGGTGGTTCTACAACTCTTTGCTTCAATGCAACAGAGTTGGTCTAGATCCTACCGTGCAAAGTGGTAGTATCGGAGAGCCTCGCGATAGTACCACAGGCCCTTGCGGTAGTACCGCATGTCTGGTGCGGTAGTACCGCATGTCGCGGGCTGGATAAGTGGGTAATGGTTGGATTTGTCCTATCACTATATAAGGGGTGCCTTATTCTCCGAGTTGACGACCTCTTCCATCCCTAAGCTCCATTGTTGCTCTAAGCTCCATTTTTGCCCGATCTCTCTCCCTAGCCAATCAAACTTGTTGATTCTCTAGGGATTGGTTGAGAAGGCCTCGATCTACACTTCCACCAAGAGAAATTTGATTCCCCCCACTAATCCCTTGCGGAGCTTGTTACTCTTGGGTGTTTGATCACCCTAGACGGTTGAGGTCACCATAGAGCCATAGTCCATTGTGGTGAAGCTTTGTGGTGTCGTTGGGAGCCTCCAACTAAGTTGTGGAGATTGCCCCAACCTTGTTTGTAAAGGTTCGGTCAGCGCCTCCAAGGGAACCAATAGTGGAATCATGGCATATTGCATTGTGTGAGAGCGTGAGGAGAATACGGTGGCCCTAGTGGCTTCTTGGGGAGCATTGTGCCTGCACACGACTCCAACAGAGATGTACTTCCCCTCAAAGGGAAGGAACTTCGGTAACACATCCTCGTCTCCATCGACTCCACTTTTGGTTATCTCTCACCTTTACTTGTGCAAGCTTATATTGTGTTCTATCCCTTGCTTGCTTGTGTGCTTGTTGTTGTTGCATCATATAGGTTGATCACCTAGTTGAATATCTAGACAACCTACTTTGATGTAAAGTTTAATTTGGCAAAGAAAAGCTAAAAATTGTTAGTTGCCTATTCACCCCCCCTCTAGTCAACTATATCGATCCTTTCACTTTCCTCTTCAAGGAAAAAACCAATGCAAGCTCAAGAGGTAGCACCAATTCTTTGACATTCATCACAGGATTAAACAAACTTACGGGCATCCTTGAAGAGAGTAGGACAATAAAAACCAGATTGCAATACCTTGTGAGCAGTTCTATCTCCCACATGATGCCCTCCATAAGCTTCAGAGTGACATTTCCGTATGATTTGTCCCTGTTCATGCTCAGGTACACAACGTCTAATAATACCATCTACTCCTTCTTTTTAAAGATGTGGGAAGTAATGTCTTAAATCATAGAAGAATTTTTTTCTTTTGTTGATACGTGAAGCTAGGTGGAATATATTTAGCAACAATATAATTAGCATAGTCAGCATACCAAGGAGTGTTATGAGAAACATTTATTGCAGCTAATTGTTCATCAGGAAAACTATCATCAATAGGTTGTGGGTCATCAAAAATATTTTCTAGCCTAGACAAGTTACCAGCCAAGGGGTTCTCAGCTCTCTTTCTATAAGTGATATGTAAGTCAAATTCTTGTAGCAAGAAAACCCACCTAATGTGTCTAGGTTTAGCATCTTTCTTTTCCATAATATATTTTATAGCAGCATGATCAGTGTGAATAGTAACTTTAGAATCAATAATGCAAGCTCTAAATTTATCACAAGCGAACACCACTGCTAAGAATTCTTTTTCAGTAGTAGCATAATTGCGTTGGGCATTGTCTAGAGTTTTACTAGCATAATGAATAAAATTTAGTTTCTTATCAACTCTTTGTCCTAGAACAGCACCAACAACATAATCACTAGCATCACAAATAATTTCAAAAAGGCAAGTTCCAATCAGGTGGTTGAACAATAGGTGTAGAAATTAAGGCTTTCTTAAGTGTTTCAAAGGCTTCTACATAATCATCATAAAAAAAATGGAACATCCTTTTGTAAAAGATTTGTAAGAGGCCTAGAAATTTTAGAGAAGTCTTTAATAAACCTCCTACAGAAACTAGCATGACTGAGGAAACTACGAATACCTTTAATATCTCTGGGGCATGGCATTTTCTCAATTGCATCAACTTTAGCTTTATCCACCTCAATACCTTGTTCAGAAATTTATGCCCCAAAACAATACCTTCATTAACCATAAAGTAGCACTTCTCCCAATTCAAGACAAGATTAGTTTGCTCACATCTCTGGAAAACTTGATCAAGGTTGCTTAAGAAATCATCAACAGAAGTTCCGTAAACAGAAAAATCATCCATGAAAACCTCAACAATCTTTTCACAAAAATCAGAGAATATAGCAATCATACATCTTTGAAAGATAGCAGTGCATTGCATAAACCAAAAGGCATAAGTCTATAAGCATTAGTTCCAAAAGGACAAGTAAAGGTGGTTTTCTCCTGATCAGGTCATCGAGGAAACAAAAATGCGTGTGCTTTGACAATCTTTCTAGCATTTGATCGATAAAAGGAAGAGGGTAATGATCGTTTCTAGTAGCTTTATTTATTTTTTTAAATCGATTACCATTCTATAACCAGTGACAATTCTTTGAGGAATAAGTTCATTCTTATCTTTAGGAACAACGATAATGCCTCCCTTTTTAGGGACACAATGAACGGTACTTACCCATCTACTATCAACTATGGGATAGATTATACCTGCTTCCAGAAGCTTCAGTATTTATGTTCTTACTACTTCTTTAATTTTAGGATTTAAACGTTGTTGGTGATCAACAATGGGTTTAGCATCAGGTTCGATATAAATTTCGTGCTGACAGAGAGTGGGACTAATGCCCTTAAGATCATCAAGAGTATATCCAATAGCAGCTCGGTGCTTCTTCAGAACCTTTAATAATCTTTCTTCTTCATGTTCTGAAAGGTTAACACTAATAATAACAAGATATATCTTCTTCTCATCAAGATAAGCATATTTCAAAGTGTTTGGAAATTGTTTTAATTCAAACACACATTACCTTTAGGTGGAGGAGGACCTCCTAGAGTTTCAATAGGCAAATTGTGTTTCAGTAGAGGTCATTGTTCGAAGAAATTTTTATCTATTTCATTTCTTTCATGCAGATGCATATCATTTTCATGGTCTAGCAAATATAATTTCTAGTGGATCGATAGGGGGTACGGAAATAGAAGCAAGACCAATTATTTCATCCTTACTAGGCAACTCTTTCTTATGATGCTTTCTACTAAACTTAGAAAAATTAAACTCATGAGACTCATCACCATAACTTACACCGACGGTTTGTTTCTCACAATCTATTTTAGCATTAACGGTGTTCAAGAAAGGTCTACCAAAGATAATGGGACAAAAGTCATCTTGTGGGGAACCAAGAACAAGAAAATCAGTAGAATATTTTATTTTCCCACACAAGACTTCAACATTTCTAACAATCCCAAGTGGTGTGATGGTGTCTCTATTAGCAAATTTAATAGTGACATATATGTCTTCTATTTCAGCAGGTGCTATATCATTCATAATTTCTTGATATAAGGTAAAAGGAATAGCATTCACGCTAGCACATAAGTACATAAACCATAATAGTAGTGATTTCCTATTTTGACCGAGACAACAGGCATGCCAACAACTGGTCTATGTTTATTTTTTCCATCGGGTTTAGCAATTCTAGCAGCTTCATCACAAAAGTAAATAGCATGCCTATCTATATTTTCTACCAGGAGATCTTTAACCATAGAAGCAGTAGGTTCTACCTTGATTTGTTAAGCAGGCTTGGGTGTTTTAATATAGCTTTTATTGACCATAGTTAATGTGACAGCCTGGATTTGCCTTCTCTCTTTTTCCGGATTTTCATTTGCATTTGCTTTGGATTTGGAGTTTTGAATCAATTCAAATGGACTTGAACACTTGGGCCTACCCTTGATTTTCACCCAAGTGACCCATCGACATTTAAGTCACCTTTCTTTCTCTGAAAAACTCCAACAAAAGCCCAAGGAATATTTTTCATAAAAGAAAAATATTCATTTTCTTCCGTGAAAATCACTTCAAAGAAGTATGCTCCAAAGCAACCCCTATATTTCTTGCTCCAAAAATCCTGAATAAATTCACAAATATTCTTTGAACCCTAGGGTACCTTCCTGATAAAAAATATTGCATAACTTTTTGGAATATTTTTGCTACAGAAAATCATTTCTGTTCTGGACAGAATGACCACTTTGCACAACAAGTATATTTTTGCTTGATCTTTTGGGGCTGATCTTTTCTGAGCTTGATTACCCTCCTAAGAGATTGCTAAACCCCGAAGCACAACCCTTAGTTCCCACTAAATTTTTCTCAGTGAAGCTCACAAGTTTCTGTCCAGAAACTTGCCAGGAAGAAAGCCACTCCCACAATTCACCTGTGACCCAGCCAACCATGCAAAACAACCAAAACCACTAAGGACTACCTACCAGACATGGTGTTTGTGCTTAGCTCAGCCTGATGCCAAAGTTCACATGGTGACCATGTTCGTCCAAGGTGGTTGGCATGCGGCCGACGCGCTCTGTGGTGCGCCAGCTCCTCTGTTTCGCAAGTGCTCACTGCCCAGTCTGCCGCACCTTGCCAAATTGCGCCCCCGTCCTCGTTTCAACCTCCATAACTGCACCCTAGCGCTCGCCGACGCCGGAGCTCGCCACAGCGAGCACAGGCACGCTGCTGCCAAGGCAACAATGTGCATGTGCCCCTGTGCTCGTCGTGTACCGTGCTCTTGTGCTTGTCGCAGCTCGTCTACAACCCATGCATGATCTCCAACGTCTTCTTCCCCTCTCACTGACGTCATTCGTCACCGGGTGACACTCCAGAGAGCACCGGCGAACTCTCGATCCCCGCCTCGGCCTCGCCTATAAATAGATCTCCCCCGAGCTCGTTTCTCTCCACACACACACTCAGCACACCTCCACACCACCGTAGGAAGCCTCAGCATGGTCGGGCAGGCCTCTAGCGGTCGTCCCCGCCCCGAGCTCGCCGATGATCCCCATCCTCTGCCCCTCCCTCTCTAGAGCTTCTTGAGCTTCACTGACCAATCCGGCGTGTTCGTGGTGGTCCACTAGTGCTTGCTGGTGCTATTGGAGCTGCTGGACTGGCCCTGCTCTGCCAGAACCACCAACTCCGACAAGCTCCGTCCACTACCGCCGCTAGAGAGGTCCGTTTCGACCCTATCCGGCCACCCCTAGCCACGCTACAGGTTGTCACGCCCAATATGTGACCCTATCCTAAAGGAACTCGAAGGTCCCACAAAGGATAGAAGCGCATATTGGAAACACTTTTGCAAGGTGGATATCATTACATCGTACCATTACATAATAGTTGGGGATACATACAAAAGGCATACAATGCCACATGAGTACAACAACATCATACACAAGAGCAACATCAGACTACAGATGAAACACAAACAGAAACTCAAACAACATCCACCCTGCTAGCCCAGGCTGCCGACCAGGAACCTAACCCCTGGTCGAAGAAGAAGCAGAACTCCAAAACAAGCAAACATCACTCTCACGTCATGATCATCATATTACCTGTACCTGCAACTGTTGTTGTAGTAATCTGTGAGCCACGAGGACTCAGCAATCCCATTACCATGGGTATCAATACTAGCAAAGCTTAATGGGTATGGAATGGATAAGTGGTGAGGTTGCAGCAGCAACTAAGCATGATATGGTGGCTAACTTACGAGTACAAGAATAAGATGAGAAGCTATGCAAACGGTCGCAAACTAGTAATGATCAAGAAGTGATCCTGAACTACTTACATTCAAACATAACACCACCGTGTTCTCTTCTCGACCCACTCGAAAAGAGACCATCATGGTTACACACGCGGTTGGGTATTTTAATTCGAATCTGGTGTCAAGTTCTCTACAACCGGACATTAACAAATTCCCATCTGCCACATAACCACGGGCACGTCTCTCGAAAGTTTAAACCCTGCAGGGGTGTCCCAACTTAGCCCATTATAAGCTCACAATCTACGAAGACAATCCTCCATTGCGGGACATCCGATCAGACTCGGGGTCCCAGTGCACAAGACATTTTGACAATGGTAAAACAAAACTAGCAAGACCTCCTGGTGTGTCGACAAATCCCGATAGGAACCGCACTTATCTCGTTCTCAGGGCACCACGGATGAGCGACGCGTACAGGTGCCAAAATAACCCAGGTTGCCCCGGGGCGGCCCCGCACAGTGCTCTAGTTCGGTCCAGCACTCAGAGGAGCACTGGCCCGGGGGGTGATTAAAAATACTCGGGGGCCGGTGAAAATCCCCTATTTAAGTTTTAGTTGTTATTAGGCAAATTGTAAAACCAATGTTGGGCCTTGCTGGAAGAGTTTTATTCAAAGCAAACTGTCAAGAGGGTCCCATACCCCTCACCGTGTTAGGGACGCAAAATCAAGGAACATAACACCAGTATGACGGAAACTAAGGCAGCAAGAGTGGAACAAAACACCAGGCATAAGTCCGAGCCTTCCACCCTTTACCAAGTATATAGATGCATTAATTAAAATAAGAGATATTGTGATATCCCACATAATCATGTTCCAACATGGAGCAATCTTCAACTTCACCTGCAACTAACAATGCTATAAGAGGGCCCGAGCAAAGCGGTAACACAGCCAAAGAACGGTCTGCTAGGAAGGGTGAAAAGGTTAGAGGCTTACATGGCAATTTGGGAGGCTTGATAAACAAGTGGTAGGAAGCGCGACATAGCGATAGCATCAAAACCACTAGCATAGCAAAGATAGTAGTGAGATCCAAGGTGACGGTCATCTTGCCTGAAATCCCACTAGGAATAAGAACGAGTCCGTGAAGAAGACGAACGACCAAAGATGAACCAAGCGTAGTCGAACGAATCCTCACGATCGCAACGAAACAGGAACTATCGAGAAGAAGCACAACCGGAAAGAAGCAAACAACATGGTAAACACACAACACATAAACATGGAACGATGCTCAACCAAGGATTATGCATGACAAGGCTATATGATTCTACTCATGGCAAGAGATGATGCTTACAAGATCAACACATCAAAGCAAGTTTAAATGAGGCCGGAAACAACATATAACAAATCCGGTAAGTCCTCGTATGCAAATTTCTAAATTGGTCCAGAACTGAATACACATTATGTTCAAGTTGTTAAACAGGAAGTTAATATGCACCAAGATGATCTACATGAATTTCTAGTCAAGTTACATATAAAGTTCATTTAATTCGGAGCTACGGCCTAGAAGATTTGAGCAAAACAAGTTAAACATGATATTGACGCAAAATGCATTCAAACGTCAAGAAAACACACCCAAAACAAGGATATAACATGACATCATGAAAATACATGCAATCCTAAGCAAGTTTCATATAGAGCATGCTCAAAGCAAAGCAACGGTGCAACACATACACTCCAAACAAGATATAACAACAATCTGCCTAAAACAGCAACTAGGCACTTTGCAATCATCAAAACAACATGCTACAGGAATCATAAGAGCAAAAACTTTACATGCACTTCATGTAAAGATAATATACTTCAAATATCATTAAGGTTCAGGTTCATAGGCATCAATATTAAACCAATATGATCAATGCAAAATGCCACTTTATAACACATGAGCAGAGTTAATATGATGGTAACTTGAGAGCAAGAAAGATACAAGATACATCAACTTTATATAGAGACCAAGGGTATGGCATCAAAGTACACATAACAAAGAGCAAATAACATCATGGCATAACATGCATATGACTCATGGATTAGTGGGAACCAACAAGACAAGATGGAATATTGAAACAGTTTCAGCAAGTGCAAAACAGTAACATTATGCTAGCATGTTTGCAAGCATGGAACAGAGGCATATGATCTCCAAAATTATCAAACCTGGCATATGGAAAAATAAGTCATAGCGTACTTCAATAAATGTAATTGGAGCATCTCCAGAATAGGCATAGGTTAACTAATATCAAGCTCGCAACATAGCATCATCAAGTTAACCGAAATCTGGAACATCATATAGGCATGTTCATGGCGATGAAAACATATGCTACATGACATATATAGGGCATTAAAAGGCATGGCATGATAGAGAATAACATAGACAACAAAACATGTCAACTAAGAATCTCCAGATTATGCATGCATTAATTGGTAGCATCAAGCAAACATGGCAATATGATATGATAGATTCAGCATTGACAGAACATTAACAGCGAGTAGCCCACTTCATGAGCTTGATGCACTCACTAAAGGGAATATCAAAATACATGGATGTGACCCTTGTAAAGATGGCATAAAAATGCAACTAAAACATGTGGACACGATGCTCAAAATAAAATCAGACAAAAAGATATAAAAATGACAAAAAGACACGTTATAACAGTTTTCAGCAGTTAACAGCAACATGCACTTCTGCAACAGGGACTAACATATCAACTTTCACCCTAACATGAATGAAACAGCGAAAAACATGTAGAGCATTGCTAGCAGAACATGTGCATATCAAGATCATCACCATAACATCAACAGGGACAAAGTTATAGCACTGACAAGACAGCTAAATAATGTTAACATGCAACAGTTTTCAGCAGTTTATAACACTTAGCAATTTCACAACGAAGATTAAGGCAACAAAATGAACAGTAACATACATGCAAACTACTCCATCACGTAGAGCATCAATAGATTAACAATTGACATATCATACATCCAAAATGGAGCAACACACATGAAGATATGACATGGCAAAGATGGCATCATGAGATGAAAAATTTTGGGACTTGATCATATTTTCAGAAAAAAAACAGGTGAGCGAAGCACACTATATTACACACAGGGCGGGGTTTAGTGGGCTGCTCACCCTAGGCCCGGCCCACGACGGAGGGGAAGCAGGCTCGCGGATGAGGCAGGCCGGCTGGCTTGCTCGGCTTCAAGGCCCGCAGGCGCTGAGCTGGGGCCGACCCAGCGCGTGGTCGACGGCGCTGGCTAGATTGGGGCTCCTCCCGATCTGGCCGAGCTGCGAACGGCAGAGCTCTCCAGCGAGCGGCGGAGGGGACAGTGGACCGACGAAGATGGGCGCTGGCAGCCGGATCTAGTGGCCCCGGTCGGATCTCAGGAGGAGGAGACCGCGGTGGCGTTCTCCAAGGCGGCGGGGATGACTGCGGTAGCGCTGAGGTGGAGGCGGAGAGGCGCGAGGGCTCTCAGGTGGAGCGCAGGAGCCGGCAGCGGAGGGGCGGTGCTTGGTCGGGCCCGGTTCCGCACGGCGCGGGCCGGATCTGGGCTCGGGCGAGCCTAGCAGCGGCAGGGAAGCGAGGGAAGCGAGGTGGCGGATCGGGGTTGGCTGGGAGAGCGTGGCTGGGTGAGGTGGCATGGCCTGATCGGCTGTGGCAGCGCTTGGTGGCGGCGCTGGCCTTTGGGCCGGTGACAAGTGGCGGTGGTGGAGTGGGGTGGCGTGGATTTCAAGGTGGCAGCGGGGCTGATTCGAGGGGGAAGGCTAGACGTAGGTGGAGGGCTAGGTTTTGCCAAATTTGGAAGGGAGGGGGGGTTTAAATAGGTAGGGATTAGGTTTAGGGGGGTTTGAGGGGGTTTTCGGACCGTACAATTGCGATCGTGCAGCTCCGGACAGAGGGAGGACTAGGTGGGCTGTCGGTGGGCTGTGAAGAGGACTTGGGCTGCAGGAGAGAAGAGAGAGAGAGAGGCCCAGCGGCAGTTTCCGGAGACCGAGAACGTCCGATGATAGACCGGCTATATCATGGTCGTATGTTTAACGGTTGGTGAGGGAGTCCTGGATTAGGGGGTATCTGGATAGCCGGACTACATACTTTGGCCGGACTATTGGACCGTAAAGATACAAGACTCAAGACTTCGTCCCGTGTCCGGATGGGACTCTCCTTTGCGTGGAAGACAAGCTTGGCGATCCAGATATTATATTTCCTTCTTTGTAACCGACTCCACGAAAACCCTAGCCCTCTCCGGTGTCTATATAAACCGGAGAGTTTAGTCCTTAGAGACAGAATCATAATCATCATAGGCTAGCTTCTAGGGTTTAGCCTCTACGATCTCGTGGTAGATCAACTCTTGTAACACTCATATCATCAATATTAATCAAGCAAGAAGTAGGGTTTTACCTCCATCGAGAGGGCCCAAACCTGGGTAAACATTGTGTCCCTTGCCTCCTGTTACCATTGGCCTTAGACGCACAGATCGAGACCCCCTACCCGAGATCTGCCGGTTTTGACACCGACATTTGTGCTTTCATTGAGAGTTCCTATGTGCTGTCGCTGCAAGGCTCGATGGCCCGTCTCGTTGTCAAGGACAACATCACCTCTGGGGGAGCTCTGGCTGTAGGCCAAACTCTCTGACTAGGTGGCTTCATCATGGCCGCCCAATCGGCTATCGTGCCGACGATGACCTCTCGGGTCATCACGAATAGCCTCCACATCAATTCGGAACTCGCCGAACAGATGGATCCAATAGAGCTCTCTTCCCTTAATGAGCTCTTGGATCGCATCGCCGCTTTGGGAGTCGCTACGGACTATGACCGGATTGGGCTTAAACCCGACCAGAGGGATATTAAATCCCCACCGGTCACCCACGAGATAGCGGTGGTGGAGGAGCCACATATGGACCGCCCCTCTATTCTGAGGACGAACTGTGTCCGGATCACCGAGCTCTCTGAGCCGGATACCCGTTTGTGGGAGGAAACGACCCAGATCCCAAACTTAGAATCGGGCAACGGGCTGGAGAAATCGGGTAACATCCCAGAAGCCGAGCTGTCAAGCCCGAGAGCTCCCTTGCCCCTGGGCGTTAGATCGGATCAGAATCCAGATTCAACTACGCCCACCCACCCAGACTTAATCCGTCTCTCCCATATCAGACAAGAGCCACAAGAGACAGTACATCGCTACTGGGCCAGATTCCTCCTTATGATAAACAAGGTCAAGGACTGTCGCGAGGAGGACGCAATTTCACTTTTTTGCAAAAATTGCATGAGCAAAGGGATCGTTAATGCTATAAGTCGCCATGACATAGTACGCTTTGCCGACCTAGCAGCCATAGTACAGAAGTACTGTGCAAGGGAAAGTACCTGGAAAACCCAAACATACTTTTGGGATAATCCGGCTCTCACTAAGCCTTCCCTCCAAGTTAAAAGGGCAAACTCTCCTAAGTTGCCTGATCCAACTCCTAAAAAGCCAAAGCCCACTCCAGGGCGTGGAACCGTATTGGAAGAATGGCTCAATGGGCCATGCAAAATTCATAGCACGTCGGACACTAAGACAACACATAGCCTTAGAGCATGTTGGATACTCTGGCAGGTAGCAAAAAGCGGCGAGGATCTTCTTGTCAATAAAGCAGAGCAACGTCCTGCCGAAGACAACAATGCGGTATTAACAGTCTTCGAGACTTTCGCCTCAAATAATAGGTGCAAGCGAGCCCATCGAAATCTCGCTGAAATTTACCACGTGGCAAAAATAAACCCGTGGAACGACACTGCTATAACTTTCCGTGCCAGTGACGAACCCCAATTCCAGACAGTCCAGGCACCTGCCGGATTGGTCCTTAGCCCAATCGTGGATGGCTTTCGGCTGACTAAAGTACTCATGGACGGCGGAAGTGGACTAAACTTGATCTATGAAGAAACACTCAGCAAGATGGAAATGGACAAAAATCGCATTGAGCAGAGCGGCACAACCTTCGAGGGAATCATCCCTAGTCGGGAGGCACGGTGTTCGGGAAAAATCACACTCAATGTAGTATTCGGCACCCCGGAGAATTACATGTCCGAAGAAATCACATTCCAAGTGGCTCCTTTTAGCAGCGGATACCACGCCCTTTTAGGGCGGGATGCATACACAAGCTTTCAAGCTATACCCCATTACGGATACATGAAGCTTAAAATGCCCGGAGCCAATGGAATCATCACTCTAGCCAGTGACCCGGACGTCACACTCCGCGCCGAAAATAAAACTGCAGCACTTGCCCTGGAGGCATTATCTGAAGCCCTAGCGGCCGAAGAACTAACAACACTGCGCACCATAGTGGACAGGGACGACGTGATACTCGACAAATGACCCAAGTCCACATCATTTAAACCCACAGATGAGATAGTTAAATTCCAGGTCCATCCAATGGACCCCACGAAGACAGCTTCCATCGGGACACAGTTGAGGCCCACAATGGACGCCGTACTACGCAAATTCCTACGCGAGAATTGGGACATTTTTGCCTGGCATCCTTCAGACATGTCGGGCATCCCACGCGAGCTCGCCGAACACAGCCTCAACATACTGAAAGGATACAAGCTAGTCAAACAGACTCTTAGGCGCTTCTCAGAACCTAAACAGCAAGCCATGGGAGAAGAGCTAGCCAAGCTACGTGAGGCTGGATTCCTCAGAGATATCAAGCATCTGGATTGGCTGGCAAATCTGGTAATGGTACCAAAGAAGGAAAAATCTTGGCGCCTATGCGTCGACTTCAAAGACCTTGATGTCTACTACACAACCTTCTTCTTGTAGACGTTGTTGGGCCTGCAAATGCACAGGTTTGTAGGACACTAGCAAATTTCCCTCAAGTGGATGACCTAAGGTTTATCAATCCATGGGAGGCATATGATGAAGATGGTCTCTCTCAAACAACCCTGCAACCAAATAACAAAGAGTCTCTTGTGTCCCCAACACACCCAATACAATGGTAAATTGTATAGGTGCACTAGTTCGGTGAAGAGATAGTGATACAAGTGCAATATGGATGGTAGATAAAGGTATTTGTAATCTGAAATTATAAAAACAGCAAGGCAACAAGAGATAAAAGTGAGCGTAAATGGTATTGCAATGATAGGAAACAAGGCCTAGGGTTCATACTTTCACTAGTGCAAGTTCTCTCAACAATAATAACATAGATAGATCATATAACAATCCCTCGACATGCAACAAAGAGTCACTCCAAAGACACTAATAGCGGAGAACAAACGAAGAGATTATGGTAGGGTACGAAACCACCTCAAAGTTATCCTTTCTGTTCTATCTATTCAAGAGTTCGTAGTAAAATAACATGAAGCTATTCTTTCCGCTCAATCCATCATAGAGTTCATACTAGAATAACACCTTAAGACACAAATCAACCAAAACCCTATGGTCACCTAGATACTCCATTGTCACCTCAAGTATCCATGGGCATGATTATATGATATGCATCACACAATCTCAGATTCATCTGTTCAACCAACACAAAGTACTTGAAAGAGTGCCCCGAAGTTTCTACCGGAGAATCAAGACAAAACGTGTGCCAACCCCTATGCATAGGTTCATGGGCGAAACCCGCAAGTTGGTCACCAAAACATACATCAAGTGGCACATGATATCCCATTGTCACCATAGATAATCACGGCAAGACATACATCAAGTGTTCTCAAATCCTTAAAGACTCAATCTGATAAGACAACTTCAAAGGGAAAACTCAATCCATTACAAGAGAGTAGAGGGGGAGAAACATCATAAGATCCAACTATAATAGCAAAGCTCGCGATACATCAAGATCGTTCCATAGAGAGAACACGAGAGAGAGAGATCAAACACATAGCTACTGGTACATACCCTCAGCCTCGAGGGTGAACTACTCCCTCCTCGTCTTGGAGAGCGCCGGGATGATGAAGATGGCCACCGGTGAGGGATCCCCCTTCGGCAGGGTGCCGGAACGGGCTCCCGAGAGGTTTTTGGTGGCTACAGAGGCTTGCGGCGGCAGAACTCCCGATCTATCTCCTCCCTGGATGTTTTTAGGGTACGTGGGACTATATAGGCAAAAGAAGTCGGTCGGGAGGTGCTCGAGGGGCCCACGAGACAGGGGGGCGCGCCCAGCAGGGGAGCGCGCGCCCTCCTATCTCTTGGCCTCCTCGAGGCTCTTCTGATGTGAATTCCAAGTCTCCTGGGTGATATTCTTCCAAAAAATCACGCTGCGGAAGGTTTCATTCCGTTTGGACTCCGTTTGATATTTCTTTTCTACGAAATACTGAAATAGGCAATAAAACAGCATTATGGGCTGGGCCTCCGGTTAATAGGTTAGTCCCAAAAGTAATATAAAAGTGTATAATAAAGCCCATAATCATTCAATACAGATAATAAAATATCATGAATGCTTCATAAATTATAGATACGTTGGAGATGTATCAGCATCCCCAAGCTTAATTCCTACTCGTCCTCGAGTAGGTAAATGATAAAAGAAAGAATTTATGAAGTGTGAATGCTAGCATGTGCACAAGCTTGATCAGTGATAATTTCAATCACCTTTTCTAGCATGATTATATGTCATAACTCTAGTTCATCTGATAAAACTTCTCAAGATCAAGTAACAAGCTATTCACATGTTGAAGCATAGACCATAAACTTTCTTGAAAACTAGCAAACTTCATTCTTAGTTATCAAACAATTGCAATTCATCCTATTTTCAGGAAGAGTCTATGTCAGAGCTTTTATTTAGCAAACTTCACATACTCAACTATCATATAGTCTTCTACAATTGCTAACACTCAAGCAATACTTGTGGTTATGAAGTTTTAATCAGACACGGAGAAAGATAGGGGCTTATAATATTACCTCCAAACGTATTCACCTTTGGGTGATGTCAACAATAATAGTTCATGCTAACGTACATCCAATTGGATATATATATATCAGGATCACCCTAACACAAAGTGCTTGCCAAAGGATAAAATGAAAAAGAGAAAGGTGAAGATCACCTTGACTCTTGCATAAAGTAAAAGACATAAAGAAAAATATAGGCCCTTCGCAGAGGGAAGCAGAGGTTGTCATGCGCTTTTAGGGTTGGATACACAAAATCTTAATGCGAAAGAACGTCACTTTATATTGCCCCTTGTATATGGACCTTTATTATGCAGTCTGTCGCTTTTATTGCTTCCATAACAAGTTCGTACAAAGCTTATTTTCTCTGCACTAATAAGTCATGCATATTTAGAGAGAAATTTTTATTGCTTGCACCGATGACAACTTACTTGAAGGATCTTACTCAATCCATAGGTAGGTATGGTGGACTCTCATGGCAAAAACTGGGTTTAAGGATATTTGGAAGCAGAAGTAGTATCTCTACTTGGTGTTAGGAATTTTGGCTAGCATGAGGGGGAAAGGCAAACTCAACATGTTTGAATGATCCATGACAATATACTTTAACTGAGATGTGAGAAAACATAACCCATTACCTTGTCTTCCTTGTCCAACATCCGTTGTCTTCCTTGTCCAACATCAACTCTTTAGCATGTCATACTTAATGAGTGCTCACAATTATAAAGATGTCTATGATAATATATTTATATGTGAAATCTCTCTTCAATATTCTTTCATGAATTGTTCAAATGATCAATACAATGCTTGCTAACTGTCAATAAAGTTACAACCTCTACTTCTTAGATGTGAAGTCATTTCTACCCATGGGATAATCAAATGAGACATATATAATTTCAGATTTATGACAATCAACTCATTCAACAATTTACTCATAGGATATAAGTGAAGCAGACGAGTAAATGAAACTACTCCAAAAAGCTATAAGTGAAGATCAATGAGTAGCTAAACAATTATGTAACTATATGAAGACCCTATCTCATTAAATAATTTCAGATCTTGGTATTGTATTCAAACAGCAAGCAAAACAAAATAAAATGACATTGCAAGGATAGCACAACTCATGTGAAGAAGCAAAAACTTAGGCTCAACCGATACTAACTAATAGTTGTTGAAGAAGAAAGGTGGGATGCCTACCGGGGCATCCCCACGCTTAGATGCTTGAGACTTCTTGAAATATCATCTTGGGGTGCCTTGGGCATCCCCAAGCTTGAACTCTTGTGTCTCCTTAATTCCTCTCATATCATGGTTTCTCTTTTTATCAAAAGCTTCACCCACACCAAACTCAACAAGAACTCGTGAGATAGGTTAGTATAAACCAATGCAAAACCTTATCATTCTCTAGTGTAAAAATCACTAAAATAATTATTCAACATTGCATACTAAATGCCTGTGCATATTTAATACTCCTATCCTCAAATAGAATCATTAAACAAGCAAACATACGCAAACAATGCAAACATAACAGCAATCTGCCAAAACAGTACAGTCTGTAAAGAATGCAAGATTCATCATACTTCCCTAACCCCAAAAGTTATGAGAGAAAATTCCCACTGTAAAACATTTATCAGATTTTAATATGCAAAAGGTTTCAACATTATACCATTCTCTGACTTTTCTAGGGAATTTTTGCAACAGCAGTAAACTTTCTGTTTTCAAACAGCAACATGTATACTAGCAAAATAAGCATGGTAAAGGCTATCCTTGACTTTTTTATTGAAAATATAGATGCAAAATATTATTCTAAATAACAGCAAGAAAATACTAACAAAATAAAATGACGCTCCAAGCAAAACACATATCATGTGGCGAATAAAAATATAGCTCCAAGTAAAGTTACCGATGAACGAAGACGAAAGTGGGGATGCCTTCCGGGGCATCCCCAAGGTTAGGCTCTTGGTTGTAATTGAATATTAACTTGGGGTGCCTTGGGCATCCCCAAGCTTAGGCTCTTCCCACTCTTTATTCCATAGTCCATCGAATCTTTACCCAAAACTTGAAAACTTCAACCACACAAAACTCAAAACAAAACTCGTAAGCTCCGTTAGTATAAGAAAATAAAACCACCACTTAGTTACTGTAATGAACTCATTCTAAATTCATATTGGTGTAATATCTACTGTATTCTAACTTCTCTATGGTTCATACCTTCCGACACTACTCATAGATTCATCAAAATAAGCAAACAACACAATGAAAACAGAATCTGTCAAAAACAGAACAGTCTGTAGTAATCTGTATCAAACGTATACTTCTGGAACTCAAACAATTCTTAAATAAATTTCTGGACCTGAGGAATTTGTCTATTAATCCTCTTAAAAAAGAATCAACCTAAAATCACTCTCCGGTAAAAAATGGCAGCTATTCTCGTGAGCGCTAAAGTTTCTCCTTTTTACAGCAAGATCACATAAACTTCACCCAAGTCTTCCCAAAGGTTCTACTTGGCACAAACACTAATTAAAACATGAAAGCACATCCAACAAGAGGCTAGATGAATTATTTAT